>NW_016809331.1:0-1087 GCF_001698545.2 Rhinopithecus bieti | reverse complement strand
CCATAACCACCTACTGTGTTATAATTCTTGCCAACTCTATGATAAACCTATTTGTGATATTACTACCTCATTCAGCAAAGTCAAAGAATACATTTTTCATTCTGAAATACAAGAAATTGATTTCCTTTTTTTTTTTTTCAAATTCTCATGGTGATTTTGCAAACTCTGGATAAAAATTGAAGCTTAAAAGATAATAACCCTCACTGGAAGTTTATTCTGATGGATTGTTCCAGAAAGTATATGGAGAGAGAATTTGATTGCCCATTTCTGGAGAAGAGGTTTTTATATATTGAGGTGTTTCTTGCCAAATGTTGGCCTAATTAAGCCTGAGAAAGCTCATTTCTCTGCAGGCCTGGAGCCACAGGATAAAGACAAGCAGTGCTGCAGCATCATGAGACTTTATTATTATGTTGGCAAGACTCCTTTATAAGGAGTAGTTGGGAAGACACCTGGCTAACTGAGGTTTACAGAATGTATGATTTCCGCAACATTGCAGCTGGAATGTTAAAGAGCACAGTGCAATTTCTGGAGGAGGATGCTTTGCAGTTGCCAAGAGGCTGAGTATTTCGAAGGATATTCAACCAATAATCCTCTTGTTCACGCTGATAGTGTTGTGCAAAGCAAATGAAGCACTTGAGGTGGTTCGGATGGACTGATTCCTCAAACCAGTAAAAGCAGTAAGTAGATGTCATGCCATTAAACAAGTTGATCTCCATCATTTCCTAAAAACACGCAACAACAACAACAACAACAACAAAACTCACTGGGTATATACAGCATGATCTCAGTTTGTAAAAAACTCAGGCCAAGAAAAATCTTTTCTACCTATGCCTATTCTCAAATTAAATTTGGACTAGTTTTAGTTTGAGCCTTTCAATGAGCTTTGTCTTTCTTTTTAAAACACAGCGCAATAATGTTTTTGTTTTAGCATTTTCTATGTCAAAGTATATCATCAGCCTGGTTCTTGAATTACTTATTTATTTACAAAGAATTTCATATGCACCATGTGAATTATCTGGGTCAGTTTCTTTGTTCATTTTTAAAAAAGGAAATTTAAACTTTGTTATAAATTAAAAAGAAACTGAAA
>NW_016809330.1:0-1323 GCF_001698545.2 Rhinopithecus bieti | reverse complement strand
TATATATATGTATATACTAGAGGTGGAGTCTCACCATGTTGCCCAGATTGGTCTCAAACTCCTGGCCTCAAGTGATCCTCCTGCCACAGCGTCCCAAAGCACTGGGATTACGGGCGTGAGCCATCAAAACCAGCATAGATTTTTTTTTTTTTTTTTTTTTTTGAGACTGAGTCTCACTCTGTCACCCAGTCTGTAGTGCAGTGGCACGATCTTGGCTCACTGCAACCTCCACCTCGTAGGTTCAAGGGATTCTCCTGCCTCAGCTTCCCGAGCAGCAGGCCCACACCATCACACCCAGCAAATTTTTTTTGTATTTTTAGTAGAGACGGGGCTCCCCCATGTTGGCCAGGATGGTCTCGAACTCCTGACCTCAAGTGATCCACCACCTCAGCCTTCCAAAGTGCTGGGATTACAGGCATGAGCCACTGTGCACAGCTCAGCCTAGATGTTTAAAACATGAGATTGAAATTTGTCAGAGCCTGAATCCTGGCAGGAAAGATTGTGCACTTGAGGCTGGGCGTGGTGGCTCACACCTGTAATCCCAGCACTTTGGGAGGCCGAGGCGAGTAATCACGAGGTTAGGAGTTCAAGACCAGCCTGGCCAAGATGGTGAAACCCTGTCTCTACTAAAAATACAAAAAATTAGCTGGGTGTGATGGTGGGTGCCTATAATCCCAGCTACTTGGGAGGCTGAGGCAGATAATTGCCCGAACCCGGGAGGCAGAGGTTGCAGTGAGCCGAGATCGTGCCATTGAACTCCAGGGGCAACAGAGGGAGACTCTTCAAAAAAAAAAAAAAAAAAAAAAGATTGTGTGCTTGAACGCAGTGATTGATGAGAACTTAATAAAGACCCAGTTTATACAGGTGGAGGGGAAACCATCAAGGCACAGTACCAACACCCTGGGTTAGCAACACCTGGGAGCTGTGATACCTCTTTGCCCTGGAGAGAGCTATGTAGAGCTGGTGCCTATAGCAGAGGGACCAATGGGGCTTGGAGGGAGGGGACATGGGGCAAACTTTTTTTTTTTTTTGAGACAGAGTCTCACTCTGTTGCCCAGGCTGGAGTGCAATGGTGCGATCTCGGCTCACTACAACCTCCATCTCCCAGGTTCAAGCAATTCTCCTGCCTCAGTCTCCAAGTAGCTCCCAAGTAGGTGGGGCCTATAGTAGGCGCCCGCCACCATGCCTGGCTAATTTTTAGTATTTTTAGTAGAAATGGGTTTTCGCCATGTTGGCCAGGCTGGTCTTGGACTCCTGACCTCAGGTGATCCACTTGCCTCAGCCTCTCAAAGCGCTGGGATTTACAGGCATGAACCACCATCC
>NW_016809329.1:0-1085 GCF_001698545.2 Rhinopithecus bieti | reverse complement strand
ACACCATTCTCCTGCCTCAGCCTCCCGAGTAGCTGGGACTACTGGCGCCCGCCACCTCGCCCGGCTAGTTTTTTGTGTTTTTTAGTAGAGACGGGGTTTCACTGTTTTAGCCAGGATGGTCTCAATCTCCTGACCTTGTGATCCGCCCACCTCGGCCTCCCAAAGTGCTGGGATTACAGGCTTGAGCCACCGTGCCCGGCCTAAAACAAATTTTAAGAGTGTCTCACTCTCTTGCCCTGGCTGGAGTGCAGTGGCACCTTCTTAGCTCACTGCACCCTCAACCTCCTGGGCTCAAGTGATCTTCCTGCCTCAGCCTCCCTCGAGTGTCTGGGCTCAAGCAATCCTCCTGTCTCGGCCTCCCAAAGTGCTGGGATTACATCCACCACACCCAGCCAATAAAACGTTTTCTAAAATGTGTTAAAGTATATTGAGCACTCAATATGGCTTATCACATAGTAGTGCTATATTATACAAGTGTCTACATATTTGTTATTTTACTTACTACTTTTAGGTAACTTCTTTTGCCTAGGCATCAGGTTTAACCATGTGGGCTAAGAAGATAGGTCTAGGCAGAATTATAATGCCAGTAATGACCTAGCTTCGTGTCATGAAATGCCCTTTTGGTTCTGAAATTTATATCCTATTAGTGGGTACAGTAAGAGAACTTGTATATTGAACAAATGCAGATATAATTCATTTTGCCAACCTGATCCTTGTTTTAAAAGACAGTATCAGCCAGGCACGGTGACTCACGCCTGTAATCCCAGCACTTTGGGCGGCCAAGGAGGGTGCATCACCTGAGGTCAGGAGTTCGAGAGCAGCCTGGCCAACATGGCAAAACCCTGTTTGTACTAAAATTGCAGCAAAATTAGTCAGGCGTGGTGGTGTGTGCCTGTAATCCCAGCTACTGGGGAGGCTGAGGCAGGAGAATCGCTTGAACCTGGGAGGCAGAGGTTGCAGTGAGCCGACATCGTACCACTGCACTCCAGCCCGGGCGATAGAGTGAGACTCTGTCTCAAAAAAATTAAATAAAAGAAGGCCGGGAGCAGTGGCTCACGCCTGTAATCCCAGCACTTTGGGAGGCC
>NW_016809328.1:0-363 GCF_001698545.2 Rhinopithecus bieti | reverse complement strand
AATGATCGCCAAACTGGCGTGAGATGGTATCTCATTGTGGTTTTGATTTGCATTTCTCTAATGACCAGTGATGATGAGCTTTTGTCTTGATTTAGAAGTGTCTGCTCATATCCTTTGTCCACTTTTTGATACGTTTGTTTTTTTTCCTTGTAAATTTGTTTAAGTTCTTTGTAGCTTCTGGATATTAGCCCTTTGTCAGATGAACAGATTGCAAAAATTTTCTCCCATTCTGTAGGTTACCTGTTCACTCTGATGATAGTTTCTTTTGCTGTGCAGAAGCTCTTTAGTTTAATTAGATCCCATTTGCCAATTTTGGCTTTTGTTGCCATTGCTTTTGGTGTTTTAGTCATGAAGTCTTTGCCC
>NW_016809327.1:0-885 GCF_001698545.2 Rhinopithecus bieti | reverse complement strand
CGGTCTTTGAGGGGTCTGTGAAGGGATAGTAAGTGGCAACCAGAGGCCTGTGTCGAGCAAGGAAATGCCTTCCATTGAAAACTGGAGAGAAGCTTTCTGCGCAACCGTTTTGAGATGTTTGTATTCATCTCATAGAGATAAATCATTCTTTGGATTGAGCAGTTTGTAGTCACTGTTTCTGTGGATTCTGAGAAAGGACATTTTGAAACGCTCTTTAGAACACCCTGAAAAAGAAATAACCTCAGAGAGAAATGAGAAGGAAGCTTTCTGTGAAACTGCTCTGTGCCACGTGAACTCCACTCACCCAGTTAAGCTTCTCTTTTCATTGAGCAGTATCATAACACTGTTTTTGTTTAGTCTGAGAAGGAATATTCAGGAATGCTTTTAGATTGAAGGTGATAAAGGAAAAGTCTTCGGATAGAAACTGGAGAGAAGCTTTGAGGAGCTGTTTTGCGATGTGTGCATTCCACTCACAGAAATACACCTTTCTTCTCATAGAGGATTCTGGAATCCGTTTTGGAGAAAAAGCTAGCAAGAGACATTCGGGAGTATAGGCACGGCTATGGTGAAAAGGAAATATCCTCAGACAAAACTGGAAAGAAGATTTCTGTGAAAATGCTTTGTGTTAGATATATTTTTCCAACTTGCATAGTTAAAACTTTGATTATATTATGCAGTTTGGAAACTCCGTCATGCACGGATCCGCGAAGGGATATTCGGGACCACATTCAGGCCTACGGTGAAAGAGCAGATATCATCAGTTAAAACTGGATAGAAGCTTTCTGAGAAACTACTTTGTGATATATGCATTCCACTCAGGGAGTTATACCTTTTTTCAAACAAGGCGGTGTTTGAACACTGTTCCTCTGAAACCGAAAAAGTGAT
>NW_016809326.1:0-1315 GCF_001698545.2 Rhinopithecus bieti | reverse complement strand
AAATGTTACATAATTATTAAGAGAAAATAAGGATAATCCTATATATATTAAAGAAATTGAATATCTTGTTAAAAAACAAATCTAGTACAAATGGTTTAAGTGCAGAATTCTATGAATCACTTAAAAGAAACTAACACCATTATTTGAAAACTATTAAAATATTGAGACTGCAAGGAGATATATCCACTTGCTTTATCTGGACAGGAAAATCTTGTAACAAAACTGATAAAATGCTATTACAGTAAAATTGTACATCAGTATTATTCATGAATCTAAAATAAAACTCTTAAAATAAGGAAATTAAATATAATATTATATGCTTTATGATGAACTGATATGTATCCCAGGAAGGCAAGGTGTGTTTAACATTTAAAATCAAGAATATATTTCTCCATATTAGCAAAATAAAGCAGAAAACATTTGATCAGTAAAGAGATAAAAGCATTGAAAATTCAGACCCATTTATAATAAAACTTGAAGAAAACTAGGAATAGAACACTCTAACTCTGATAGGAGGCATCTAAACATCTAAAATTATGCTGAATGATGACATACTGAAAAAGTTTTCCCTAAGGTAAAAAGGAGAAAGAGTATTCAGTCTAAACACTTCTATTGAACACTCTTCTGGAGGGTCAAGCCAGCACACTAACGAAAATAAATAAATAAATATCTAAAGATTGAATAAGAAGATGTAAAACTAAATCTATTTATAATATGATTACCTACATACAACATCCTTAGAAATCTGCAAAGCGGTGGGGGCAGAGCAAGATGGCTGAATAGGAACAGCTCTAGTCTCCAACTCCCAGCACAAGCGACACAGAAGACCGGTGATTTCTGCATTTTCAACTGAGGTACTGGGGTCATCTCACTAGGGAGTGCCAGACAATCAGTGCTGGTCAGCTGCCGCAGCCCGACCAGCGAGAGCTGAAGCAGGGCGAGGCATCCCCTCACCTGGGAAGCGCAAGGGGGAAGAGAATCCCTTTTCCTAGCCAGGCGAACTGAGACACACAACACCTGGAAAAATCGGATAACTCCCACCTCAATACTGCGCTTTAAGCAAACGGGCACACCAGGAGATTATATCCCACACCTGGTTGGGAGGGTCCCACGGCGACGAAGCCTCCCTCATTGCTAGCACAGCAGTCTGCGATCTAACCACAAGGCAGCAGCGAGGCTGGAGGAGGGGATTCGCCATTGCTGAGGCTTAAGTAGGTAAACAAAGCCGCTGGGAAGCTCGAACTGGGTGGAGCTCACAGTAGTTTAAGGAAGCCTGCCTGTCTCTGTCGACTCCACCTCTAGGGACAGGGCACAG
>NW_016809325.1:0-888 GCF_001698545.2 Rhinopithecus bieti | reverse complement strand
TAAATACATGAAATTATATATAGCCACTAAAATTATTTTATTTTGAGCCTTTAATAATATAACAACATGAATATCTTCTTAAACTCTTAATGAAAATGAAAATATTAAAATAGTAAACATTCCTTCCTAATTAACATATTAAATAAAAATAATGAGATAGTTCCAGTGGTTTCTAAATGCATTTATTAACTCAAAAATTATTTATTTGGTACCTTACTGTAGGTGCTGAAGATACAACAGTGAATGCAACAGACAAAATATCCTGCTATTATGGATCTTATATTTTAGTGTGAATTAAAAGTCAATAAAATATGATATAATATCAGGTATTGTAAGTGCTGTGAAGAAAGCTAAGTAGACTTTAAGGGTAGAGAGGTATGGTAAGAGCTATAAAGAAAATAAGGTAGCCTCTAAGGGTAGAGAATGAAGAAGGTGCTATTTCAGATATGATGGTCAGAGAAACTCTCTTTCAGAAGTTGGTATTTGAATAATGACCAAAATAAACTCAGGGAGTGTGATACAAACTCCTAGAAGAAGAGAAATCCAAGCTATGGGACCAGCAAGTGCAAAGACTCTGGTGTGAAAAACAAGCTTGGCATGTTCAAAGAGACACAAGAATGCCTCTGTAGCTAGAGCAGAGAGATCAAGGTAGAAAGCAGTAAGAAATAAAGTGGAAAGTTAGGCAGAGTTCACATAAGGCAACACTTTGCAAACTATGATAGAGAGATTTGGGTTTCATTTCGTTGTAATGGCTATCCAGTGGAGAACTTTGTACATAAGAGAGAAATTATTTATCTCATGATTTAAAGGATAACTCTGACACCTGGGTTGAATTAAAAAATACCATTTGACCCAGCCATCCCATTACTGGGGATATACCCAAAGGAT
>NW_016809324.1:0-1896 GCF_001698545.2 Rhinopithecus bieti | reverse complement strand
GTAAGTATTTGGATTTATTTCTGGGGTCGCTGTTCTGTTCCATTGGTCTATGTGCCTATTTTATACTGGTACCACGCTGTTTTGGTGACAATAGCCTGGTAGTATAGTTTGAAGTCAGGTAATGTGATGCCTCCAGATTTGTTCTTTTCTTTAGTCTTGGTTTGGCTATGTGGGCTCTTTTGTTCCATATGAATTTAAGGCATTTTTTTTTCTAGTTCTGTGAAGAATGATAATGGTATTTTGATGAGAATTGCATTGAATTTATAGATTGCTTTTGGCAGTATGGTCATTTTCACAATATTGATCCTATTCATCCATGAGCATGGGGTGTGTTTGCATTTGTTTGTGTCATCTATGATTTCTTTCAGCAATGTTTTGTAGTTCTCCTTGTAGAGATCTTTCACCTCTTTGGTTAGGTATATTCCTAAGTATTTTATTTTATTTTTTGCAGTTATTGTAAAAGGGGTTAAGTTATTGCTTTGTTTCTCAGCTTGCTTGCTGTTGGTGTATAGCAGTGCTACTGATTTGTGTACATTGATTTTGTATCCTAAAACTTTTCTTAATTCATTTATCAGATCCTGGAGCTTTTTGGGTGAGTGTTTAGGGCGTTCTAGGTATACAATCATATCATCAACAAACAGGAATGGTTTGACTTCATCATTACCAATTTGGATGTGCTTTATTTCTTTCTCTTGTCTGATTGCTCTGGCTAGGACTTCCAGTACTATGTTGAATCAAAGTGGTGAAAGTGGGCGTCCTTATGTTGTTCCAGTTCTCAGGGGGAATGCTTTCAGCTTTTCCCCCTTCAGTATAATGTTGGCTGTGGGTTTGTCATAGGTGGCTTTTATTACCTTAAGGTATTCTTTTCTCTATGTAGATTTTGCTGAGGATTTTAATCATAAAGCGATGCTGGATTTTGTCAAATGCTTTTTCTGTGTCTATTGAGATGATCATGTGATTTTTAAAAAAATTCTGTTTACGTGGTGTATCACATTTATTGACTTGTGGATGTTAAGCCATCCCTGTATTCCTGGTATGAAACCCACTTGATCATGGTGGATTATCTTTTTGATATGCTGTTGGATTTGGTTGGCTAGTATTTTGTTGAGGATTTTTGTATTTATGTTCATCAGGGACATTGGTCTATAGTTTTCTTTTTTTGTTATGTTCTTTCCTAGTTTTGATATTAGGGTGATACTGGCTTCATGGAATGATTTAAGGAGGATTCCCTCTCTCTGTATCTTTTGGAATAATTTCAGCAGAATTGTTGAGAATTCTTCTTTGAATGTCTGATAGAATTCAGTTGTGAATCCATCTGGTCCTGGACTTTTTTTTGGTTTGGCAATTTTTAAATTACAATTTCAATCTCACTGCTTGTTATTGGTCTGTTCAGAGTTTCTATTTCTTCCTGGTTTAATCTAGGAAGTTTGTATATTTCCAGGAATTTATCTGTCTCCTCTAGGTTTTCTAGTTTAGCTTGCAAAGGTGTTCATAGTAGCATTGAATGATTCTTTGTATTTCTGTTTTATAGGTTGTAGTATCTCCTGTTTCATTTCTAATTGAGCTTATTAGGATCTTCTCCTTCTTTTCTTGGTTAATCTCACTAATGATCTATCAATTTTGTTTATCTTTTCAAAGAGCCAGCTTTTGGTTTTCCTTATCTTTTTTATTTTTTTGTTTCAATTTCATTTAATTCTCCTGAGATCTTTGTTATTTCTTTTCTTCTGCTAGGGTTTGGCTCGGTTTGTTCTTGTTGCTGTAGTTCCTTGAGGTGTGACCTTAGACTGTGTATCTGTGCTCTTTCAGACTTTTTTAATGTAGGACTGTAATGCTATGAAGCTTCCTCTTTTAAAAAATTTTTTTTTAATTTTTTATTATTATTATTATTATTATTTT
>NW_016809323.1:0-1915 GCF_001698545.2 Rhinopithecus bieti | reverse complement strand
CCGATGAGGCTATTTTTGATAAATTAACAGTTTGAAATAGGGTAAGAATGATAGATGTAGTCTTCTCAGTCTAGAATCCAGTTGTATTTTGTTTGGATTACACAGTATCAAGAACATGGTTTCTCAGGCCAGGTGTGGTGGCTCATGCCTATAATCCTAGCACTTTAGGAGGCCAAGGCAGGCAGATCAGGAGGTCAGGAGTTCGAGACCAGCCTGGCCAACATAGTGAAACCCCATCTCTACTAAAAATACAAAAAAAATTAGCCAGGTGTGGTGGTGGGCACCTGTAATCCCAGCTACTCAGGAGACTGAGGCAGGAGAATCACTTGAACCCAGGAGGGAAAGGTTGCAGTGAGTCGAGATCTCACTACTGCACTCCAGCCTGGGCGACACAGCAAGACTCCATCTCAAAAAAAAAAATTGTCTTCCCCTGGGAAGAAGGTCAGTGCCCATCGGCATGTATTATGCTAAGATGCTATTTGAGTCATTAGGTATTCACTAGTATTGCACAACAGGCTGTTACGCCACGATGAAAGCATTTGCTGTGCCTTGCCTGGCATTTAATTGAGAATTACTCAGGTGTACATACTACAGTAACGTACTAACTTGAACAATTTTATATGAGTGACCCGAATTTTTAAAATAGCACAGAGCTATTAACTTTTTTTTTTTCTTTTTTGAGATGGAATCTCACTCTGTCGCCCAGGCTGGAGTGCAGTGACAGGATCTTGGCTCCCTGCAACCTCTACCTCCCAGTTCAAACAATTCTCCTGCCTCAGCCTTCCCAGTAGCTAGGAGTACAGGCTCGTGACACCATGCCCAGCTAATGTTTGTATTTTTAGTAGAGATGGGGTTTCACCATGTTGGCCAGGCTGGTCTCTAACTCCTGACCTCAGGTGATCCACCCACTTCAGCCTCCCAAAGTGCTGGGAGCTACCATGCCCCGCCATTTTTGTTTGTTTGAGAGAGAGTCTCATTCTGTTGCTCAGACTGGAATGTAGTGATGCAATCATGGCTCTGCAGCCTTCACCTCTGAGACTCAAAGAATCCTTCCACCTCAGCCTCTCAAGTAGCTAGGACTACAGGCAGGTGCCTCCATGCCTGGCTAATTTTAATTTTTCTTCTAGAGACAAGGTCTCCCTATGTTGCCCAGGCTGGTCTGAAACTCCTGGGCCCAAGTGATCCTCCAGCCTCAGCCTCCCAAATTGTTGGGATTACAGGCATGGGCTCCCGCACCCAGTCAGAAGATTCTCTTAATGAGGCCCAAAGGCACAGATTTGTTTACCTCTAGAGCATAATTCTGCAGTTCCACCACTACACTATGAAAAGAATGCAGTACAAATGCTACCAATCATGGGACAATTTCATAATTTTTAAAAATTTAAAGGATATAGCACGATGGTAATTTTCTTGCGTTCCATATCATTGTGTCTGAATTACAGTTTCTTCAGGTTTTATACTGTTTTCAGTGTCTTATATGTTAATTTGTAAGTAATTTTTTTCACTTTTTTCTCCTGTAATGATAAGATGTTCACTGTAGAAAACTAAAAAAATCAGAAAAGGATAAAAGAGTAAACCAAAATTACCGTAATACTACAACCCAGAAATAAGCACTGTTTCTTTCTGTTTTTTCCTGTATATATAATAATGTAATACTTTTAAAAACATATTTATTGGCCGGGAGCGGTGGCTCACGCCTGTAATCCTAGTACTTTGGGAGGCCGAGGCGGGTGGATCACGAGGTCAGAAGATCGAGACCATCCTGGCTAACATGTTGAAACCCCGTCTATGCTAAAAAATACAAAAAATTAGCCGGGCGTGGTGGTGGGCGCCTGTAGTCCCAGCTACTCAGGAGGCTGAGGCAAGAGAATGGCATGAACCCGAGAGGCGGAGCTTGCAGTGAGCTGACATGGCA
>NW_016809322.1:0-3832 GCF_001698545.2 Rhinopithecus bieti | reverse complement strand
GTTACTCAGCAGGATTAGTGGGGATAGGAAATGCTGGAAAGGACTGACTAACTGGCCAGAACTGCCACCCTCCTAAGAAACCTCGATTATGCCTTCCAGGGATCCAGGCATAGTGAGGAGTGTGATGTATCAGGATAGCAGATATTTGAAAGGCAGTAGAAAAAGCAAAATGAAGCAAGGAGAAACTCCTAGGTTGGAAGTGTGTCTAGAGATATGTAGAAGAAAATAGACATTTCTAATTAAATTCTTTTAAGCAGTTTGAAGTGTCAGTTTTGCAGTAAACCTTCTGTCTTCCTTCGAAGTCTTCAATTGCTCACTAATGATTTTGATGTAAATAGATTTATTTTAAATTCTGAGTAGAAAATGTGCCAACTGAAGTTTTCAGTTTCGTGGAGGCAAGAACAGATGCCACATATTAAGCCAGCCACATCTGTTAAACCATGTAGCACAAGAAAAATAAAAGGAAACTTACTTTATTCTGGCAATATGTTAGTGATTGTTCAAGTGTTCCATTTTAATTGTGCATTTGTCACTATGTTGTTTTGTGACAGTTCTCAGGCTACTTTGAACTTTGCTTTTTTTCACAGCAGGAGCATCTATTTCAGTACTTTACACAAGCTAGCATTATTTTAACTAATTCCAGCAGGGTCAAAATTAAATGAGTAGGTTATTTATCTCTATAAAACACCCACCTGCATATGTTATGCACTTGCTTCATACTGATCAGCATTTTTCCATAGACACGACGATATGGTTTGGCTGTGTCCCCACCCAAATTTCATCCTCAATTCCCACATGTTGTGGGAGGGACTTGGTGGGAGGTAATTATTCAATTACCATGGAGGCAGATCTTTCTCTTGCTGTTCTTGTGATAGCTAATAAGTCTCAGAAGATCTGATGGTTTTAAAAAAGGGAGTTTTCCTGCACAAGCTCTCTTCTCTTGTCTGCTGCCATGTGAAACATGCCTTTCACCTTCTGCCATGATTGTGAGGCCTCCCCACCCACATGGAACTGTGAGTCTAATAAACCTCTTTCTTTTGTATATTGCCCAGTCTTGGGTATATCTTTGTCAGCAGCATGAAAACAGACTAATATACGTGGAATTATTTTGACTAGTTTATTAAATGGGGAGTTTCAGACATAGCTCAGTTTTGCCTGAATAATGATTGGATGATTAAACAAAGTCAAATTTTTATGTATGGTGCCACAAAGAGAACCTTTACCAATAGGACCTCACTCCTGCCCACTTGTTCAAATAATATTTAATTCTCCTGTGTTTACTTCTAAAAACATCATTATGTAAATTACAATTAACTTACAATTAATCTGGAATTGACAATTGTCTATAGAGTGAATTTAAGTTGAAGGGTTTTATTATCCATATGAATATTCAGTTTTCTCAGTCACATGTGTAAAAAAAACCATTATCTACTCACTAAACTACATTGTCACCATTGTTATAAATTAGGTGACTATGTATATATAAGTTATTATTTTCTATATTTTACAAAATAGTTGCATTTGTCTATCCCTATCTCGATGCCACAGTTATTTAATTTGGGGTTTTTTATATAAATTTTGATATATTTAGTGGAGTAAATCCTCCTACTTTGTTCTTTCTCATGGCTGTCTTATCAATTCCCCTCTCTTTTGGATTTACATTTAAGTTTTGGAAACAAATTGGCTTGTCAATATCCACAAAAATAACCTACGGTAATTTTAAGGTTTTATTTCTATCTTTGCTTTTCACTGGTTTTACTTTGGTGTGCTTACATATGGTTTTGATTTTATTCCTACTTCTTCTGTTTAGGTTTTACAGGTTTTACAGCTTTTTTGAATGTATGCATTTGTCTTTCATTAGCTTGAGAAAATTTTCAGCCAGAATTTTATCAAATAATTTTCTGCTTCATTCTTTTTTCTCTCCTTTTGGGGCTCCATTTAAACATACATGAGAAATTTTGCCTGTATGTGTCTTTCCTCCTACATATTTTTTGGATATTTCTTAATCTTTTAATCTCTATTTCAGTTCTCATATTTTAATTGCTCTTCCTTCCTGTTTATTAATTCTATTGTCTGCTCTTTTTAATTTGGGGTTGATTTATCTATTAAATTCTTCATTTCCAATTATATAGATCCCAATTATCAGGTGATATTCTATATTTTTTATCCTTTTAGTCCAACTTTTCTACTATTTCTTGAACATATCAAAGTTATTTTAAACTTCTTGTCTACTAATGTTAATATCTGAATCTTTGGCGCATCAAGATATCTAATTGTATTTTTTTCCTGGTTCTCTGTCACATAGTCTTGCTCTTAAAACTCGGTAATTTTCAGTTGAATGCTGCATGTTTTGTACAAAAATTTTATAGACTTCAAATAATAACTTCTTCATGATAGGATTATTAATTTCTTTGTAGGCAATTGGAATGGGGGATTGATCACTTTAAGCAATCAGAGAAAACTGAGCCCACATCCCAAGAGTAGCAAGCCTCAGTCTACTTCTTCATCCCTGTTACTCTTCAGGGTTTTCAATGGGATTGGAAAATATCACTTGGGCCTCACCCCTGTCAAGTCCTAAACTCTAATTTTGTTTCTTTGATGATGAAATCTCAGCATTTTTCCAACAGCTTTTGGCTTAGCTTTTGAGCCTCTTGCCCTGCACAGACATCTTGATGGAATAATCATGTGTTTGAGTCCCTTAAAGTCCCTTAAAGTCTCTAATTTTGTCACTGTAGACACGCGAGACTACCCAAAGTTCAGCTGGTGTCTCTGTTCTCTAGCAATGTACCTCCTCTGCCGAGACAAATTCCTTGAGCAGCATCAGTAACAGACCCCAAAATAGTAGTCAGTTCCACGTTGATACTTCAACTTCTGTAGATTACCATACCTTTATGACTTCATGAAATTAGCACATCTCTGAAGACTTTAAGGACATAATTTTTCCCCCAGCTCAGCAGGAGCATAATTGTGCTCAGCAGGAACAATGGTCTATCACAAACTAACCTACTCTGTACAGAAGCAGAAATTCTGAATATATTTTACTGAAAAAGATCAAGTGAAACCTGATCTCTAGGTTAGTTTTAATATTCTCTTTGGTCCTACCACTTCATTATGGATTTTTGTCTGAAGGATGTGCCTAATTCAAAGTACATTTTGAAGAAAATGGTTGACATTGTTTTTCCCCAAAAATGATCCGAGACTACCTATTAGCTCACCAGTATCTGAAACATTGAAATAGAATCTCCTCTGCACCCACATGTCTTTCACCACAGGAATAATTTTATGTAAGACAATTAGTTTAACTATCCTGTCTTTTAAACTTGTATATTCTAAGATTTTGCCAGGGGCAAGAAGTGGCAAAACTGTTTTCTCTCAATTGATACTTTGTAGAATAAATTGAGTTATTTCAAGGAAGGTAATTGGTGCCCATGATTTGGTAAATAAATGAGGTTCAGGGAAAGCAACAGAAATAACATAGATGTAAGAGTAATTATTGACAGAATGTGGAAAAAAAAAGTTATAGAGAGATTAAAGACCACACGTTGAATTAGGGATGACTCACTAAGTTGAAAAAAGGAGCAGAGTGAATAAGAAAAAAGCATTTAAAACATAGTAAGTCAAGTTTAATATAATTGTCTACCAAAATAATAATGAATTTTACCCTAGGCATAGAATAAAACTTATTGGAAGAATAGTAATTTTAAAAGTGTGAAAAGATAGTTGGGACACTTTGTAGCTGGTGAAAAGTCATTCTGTGATTACTCTTGAACTAAATCAGATTTGTAATAGAGCAGAACAATTTGATTTAGTTTTAAAGATAAATGTCAAAAAG
>NW_016809321.1:5391-9021 GCF_001698545.2 Rhinopithecus bieti | reverse complement strand
ATTCATCTCACAGAATTACACCTTTCTTTCCATGGAGCAGTTTGCTAACACTGTTTTTGTGGAATCTGCTAAGGGATATTTGGGAGTGCATTGAGGCCTATAGTGAAAATGGAAAATTCCTCAGATAAAAACTAGAAAGAAGCCTTCTGAGAAACAGCTTGTGTGATATGTGAATTCATCTCACAGAGTCACACTTTCTTTTCATTTAGCAGCTTGCTAACAATATTTTCATGGAATCTTCAACAGAATAGTTTGGAGTGCATTGAGGCCTACAGTGACAAAGGAAATATCCTCAGATAAAAACAAAAAAGAAGCTTTCTGACAAACTGCTTTGTGATGTGTGAATTCATCTCAAAGAGTTACACTGTTCATTTCATTGATCAGTTTGCTAACACTGTTTTCTTGAAATCTGCAATTTGATATTTTGGAGTGCATTGAAATTTATGGTGACTAAGAAAATATCCTCATGCAAAAACTAGAAAGAAGCTTTCTGACAAACTGCTTTGTGATTTGTGAATTCATCTCACCGAGTTACAAGATTCTTCTCGGGAGCAGTTTGGTAGTACTGTTTTTATGACATCTTCAAAGGGATATTCAGAAGCTCCTAGAGGCCTACGGTGAAAAAGGAAATAACCTCCGAAAGAAACTGGAGAGAAGCTTTTCGAGAAATGGTTTTCTGATGCGTGTGTGTTCCTATCATAGAGTTTAACCTTTTGTTGATTAAGCAGTTCGATATCACTGTTTTTGTGGGATCTGAGAGGAGATGTTTGGGAGCACATTGAAGCCTATGGTGAAGAAGGAAATATAGTCAGATTTAAACTAGAAAGAAGCTTTCTGAGAACTGCTTGATGATGGATCAATTTATCTCACAGAGTTACATCATCCTTTTGGTGGTGCAGTTTGTTAGCACTGTTTTTGTGGAATCTGCAGAGGCATATATGGGAATGCATAGAGGCCTAAGGTGAAAAAAGAAAATTCTTCAGGTAACAACTGGAATGAAGCTTTCAGAGAAACTCCTTTGTGATCTTTGCATTTATCTAATAGAGCTAACTGTTTCTGTTGAGGGAGCACTTTGGTATCAATGTTTCTGTGGTGCCTGAGAAAGGATATTTGGGGCGCTTTGAAACCAATGGTGGAAAAGGAAAATCCTCGTGTAAAACTAGAAAGAAGCATTCTTTGAAACCGGTTTGTGATGTGTTAATTCATGTCTCAGAGTTATATGATACTTTACAAGGAGCAGTTTAGTAACATTGTTTTCATGAAATCTGTAAAGGGATATTTGGGAACGCATTGCTAACCATAGTGAAAACGAAAATATCCTCAGATAAAAAATAGAAGCTTTCTTCAAAACTGCTTTGTGATATGTGAATTTATATCACAGAGTTACACCATTCTTTTCATTGAGCATTTTCTTGGATCGGCAATAGGATATTTTCGAACACATTGAAGCCTATGGTGACAAAGGAAATATCCTCAGATAAAAACCAAAAAGAAGCTTTCTGAGAAACTGCTTTGTGATGTGTGAATTCATCTCACAGAGTCACACCATACTTTTCAATGAGCGGTTTGCTAACAGTGTTTTCTTGGAATCTGCAATGGGATACATCGGAGAACATTGAAACTTGTGGTGACAAAGGAAATATTCTCATATAAAAACTAGAAAGAAGATTTCTGAGACACTATTTTGTGATGTGTTAATTCATCTCAAAGTGTTACACGATTCTTTTCATTCACCATTTTGGCAGCAGTGTTTTTGGGGAATATGAGAAGGGATATTTTGTATCATACTGAAGCCTATGGTGACAAAGGAAATATCCTCAGATAAAAGCTAGAAAGAAACTTTCTGAGAAACTACTTTCTGATGTTTTAATTCATCCCACAGAGTTACACCTTTGTTTTCATGGAGCAGTTTGCAAACACTGATTCCCTGGAATCTGCAAAGGGATATTTGTAAGTGCATTGAGGTCTGTGGTGGAAAAGGAAACATCATCAGATAAAATTTACAAAGAAGCTTTCTGAGAACCTGCTTTGTGATGTGTGTATTCATCTCACAGAATTACGCCACTCTTTTATTTGAGCAGTTTGCTAACACTGTTTTCTTGGAATCTGCAATGGGATATTTCAGAGCGCATTGAAAGGTATGGTGACAAAGGAAATATCCTTATAAATAACTGGAAAGAAGCTTTCTGAGAAACCACTTCATGATGTGTTAGTTCATCTCAAAGAGTTACACAATTCTTTTCATGGATCAGCTTGGTGGCTCTGTGTTTGGGGAATCTGAGAAGGGATATTTTGGATCGCATTGAAGCCTATGGTGACAAGGGAATTATCCTCAGTTAAAAACTAGAAAGAAGCTTTCTCAGAAAGTTCTTCATGATGTGTGAATTCACCTCACAGATCTACATCTTTCCTTTCACGGAGCAGTATGCTAACACTGTTTCTGTGGAATCTAAAAAGAGATATTTGGCAGTGCTTTGAGACGTACGGTGAAAAAGGAAATATCCTCAGATTAAAACTGAAAAGAGTTTTTCTGAGATACAACTTTGTGGTGCATGAGTTCATCTCACAGAGATACCCTGTTCTTTTCATTGATGAGTTTGCTATCACTGTTTTCTTGGAATCTTCAATGGTATATTTCAGAGCTCATAGATGCTTATGGTGACAATGGAAATATCCTTAGAGAAAACTAGAAGGAAGCTTTCTGAGAAATTGATTGGTGATTTGTGAATTCAACTCACAGAGTTACACTATTCCTTTCATGGAGCAGTTTGGTAGCACTGTTTCTGGGGACTCTGAGAAGGGATATTTTGGACTGCATTGAAGCCTATGACATAGTGAATATGCTCAAGTAAAAACTAGACAGAAGCTTTCTGAGAAAGTTCTTTATGATGCGTGAATTCATCTCATAGAGTTACACCATTCTTTTCATTCAGCAGTTTGATAACACTGTTTTCCTGGAATCTTCAAAGGGATATTTTGGAACGTATGGAGGCATATGTTGAAATAGGAAATAATCTCAGATAAAAACTAGAAAGAAGGTTTCTGAGAAACTGCTTTGTTATGTGTGAATTTATCTCAAAGAGATACACGGATATTTGCCTTGTGCAGTTTGCTTACACTGTTTAATTGGAATCCGCAATCTGATATTTTGGAGTGCATTGAAGATTGTGGTAACAAAGGAAATATCCTCATATAAAAACTAGAAGGAATGTTTCTGAGAAACTGCTTTCTGATGTGTGAATTCATCTCACAGAGTTACACTGTTCTTTTCATTGACCAGTTTGCCTGTTATCTTAGAATCTGCATAGGGATATATCAGAGTGCATTGAAGCTTATGGTGACAAAGGAAATATCCTCATATAAAATCTAGAAAGAAGGTTACTGAGAAACCATTCTGTGATTTGTTAATACATCTTACAGAGATACATTATTCCTTTCATGGATGAGTTTGGGAGCACTGTTTTTGGGGAATCTGAGGAAGGATATATTGGATCACATTGAAGCTAAAGATGACAAAGGAAACATCCTTAGATGAAAACTAGAAAGTAGCTTTCTGAGAAAGGTCCTTGTGATGTGTGAATTCATATCACAGAGTTGTACCTTTCTTTTCATGGAGCAGTTTGCTAACAA
>NW_016809321.1:0-4147 GCF_001698545.2 Rhinopithecus bieti | reverse complement strand
AAAAGCAATTATCCTCAGATAAAACAAGAAGAAGCTTTCTGAGAAACTGCTTTGTGATGTGTGAAATCATCCTACAGAGTTGTACTGTTCTATTCATTGTGCTATTTGCTAACACTGTTTTCTTGAAATCTGCAATGGGATATTTCAGAGTGCATTGAAGCTTTTGGTGACAAAGGAAATGTCCTCAGACAAAAACTAGAAAGAAGCTTTCTTAGAAACTGCTTTGTGATTTGTGAATTCATCTCATGGAGTTACACCTTTCTTTTCTTGGAACGGTTTACTAACAGCAATTTCGTGGAAACTGCATAGGGATAGTTGGGAGCATCTTGATGCCTATGGTGAAATAGGAAATATTGCAAGATTAATACTAGAAAGTAGCTTTCTGAGAAACTGCTTTGTGATGTGTGAATTCAACTCACAGAGTTACACTGTACTTTTCATTGGGCAGTTTGCTAACACTGTTTTTGAGGTATCTGCAAAGGAATATATGGGAGCGCATTGAGGCCTATGTTGAAAAAGGATATATCCTCAGATAAAAACTGGAAGGAATTTATCTGAGAAACCACTTTGTGATGTGATAATTCAGTTCACAGAGTTATATGATTGTTTTCTTGGAGCAGTTTGGAAGCAGTTTTTGGGAATCTGAGAAGGGGTATTTTGAATCGCATTGAATCCTATGGTGACAAAGAAAATATCCTCAGAAAAAAGGTAGAAAGAAGGATTCTGAGAATGTACTTTGTTTTGTGTGAATTCATCTCACAGTGTACAGCTCAATTTTCATAGAGCAGTTTGCTAACACTGTCTTAGTGGAATCTGAAAAGGGATATATGGGAATGCATTGAGGACTACGGTAAGAAAGGAAATATACTCAGACAAAAACTAGAAGGAAGCATTCTGAGAAACTGTTTTGTGATGCATGAATACATCTCACAGAGTTACACTGTTCTTTTCACGGAGCAGTGTGCTAACACAGTTTTCTTGGAATCTGTAATGGGGTATTTCTGAGCACATTGAAGCTTATGATGACAAAGGAAATATTCTCAGTTGAAAAATAGAAAGCAGCTTTCTGAGAAACTGCTTATTGATTTGTTAATTTATCTCACTGAGTTATAAGATTATTTTCATGGAGCAGTTTGGTAGTACTGTGTTTGAGGAATCTGAGAAGGGATATTTTGGATCTCATTTAAGCCTATGGTGAAAAAGGTAATATCCTCAGATAAAAAGTAGAGAGTAGCTTTCTGAGAAAGGACTTTGTGATGTGTGAATTCATCTCACAGTGTTACACCTTTCATTTCATGGAGCACTTTGTGAAATCTGTTTTCTTGGAATCTGCAATGGGATATTTGGAAGAACACTGAGCCCTATAGTGAAAAGGATATATCCTCAGATAAAACTAGAAAGAAGCTTTCAGAGAAACTGCTTTGTGATGTGTGAATTCATCTCAGAATGAATTACACGGTTACACGGTTCTTTCCTTTGAACAGTTAGATACCACTGTTTTTGTTTAATCTGCAATAGGATATTTGGGAGTGCAATGAAGCCTATGGTGACAAAGGAAATATTCTTAGATAAAAACTAGAAAGAAATTATCTGGAAAACTTCTTTGTGATGTGTGAATTAACTTCACAGAGTTAGACATTTCCATTCATGAAGCAGTTTTCTAGCACTGTTTTAGTGAAATCTGCAAAGGTATATTTGGGAGCACATTGAGGTCTATGGTGAAGAAGAAATATCCCAGGTTAAAACTAAAACAAGCTTTCTGAGAAACTCCTTTTTGGTGCGTGTATTCATCTCACAAATTTACACTGTTGTTTTCATTGAGCCGTTTGCTAACACTATTTTCTTCGAATCTGCAATCTGATATTTCAGAGTTCATTGAAGCTTATGGTGACAAAGGAAATATCTTCACATAAAAACTAGTAAGAAGCTTTCTGAGAAACTCCTTTGTGATTTGAGAATTCATCTCACAGAGTTACACGATTCTTTTCATGGATCAGTTTAGTAGCACTGTTTTTAGGTAATCTGATAAGGGATATTTTACATCTCATTGAAACCTATGGTGACAAAGAAAATATCCTCAGATAATAACTAGAAAGAAGCATTCTGAGAAAGTTCTTTTTGATATGTGAAGTCATTTCACAGAGTTACACCTCTATTTTCATGGAGAAACTTGCTAACACTATCTTCGTACAGTCTGCAAAGTGATATTTTTGAGTGCATTGAAGCCTGTTTTGAGAAAGGAATCATCCTCAGATGAAAACTACAAGGAATCTTTCTGAGAAACTGCTTTGTGATGTCTGACTTCACCTCACAGAGTTCCACTGTTCTTTGATTGAGCAATTTGCTTACATTGCTTTCTTGGAATGTGCACTTTGATATGTCTTATCACATTGAAGCTTATGGTGACAAAGGAAATATCCTCATAGATAAACCAAAAAGATGCTTTCAGAGAAACTGGTTTGCGATGTGTGAAGTCATCTCACAGAGTTACACCGTTCTTTTCATTGTGTAGTTTGATAACACTGTTTTTGTGGAATCTGCAATATGATATTTGGGAGCACATTGAAGCCTCTGGTGACAAAGGAAATATCCTCACAGATAAACCAAAAAGAAACTGTCTGAGAAACTGCTTTGTGATGTGTAAATTCATCTCACAATGTTACACTGTTCTTTTCATTGAGCAGTTTGCTAACACTGTTTTCGTGGAATCTGCAGAAGTATATTTGGGATCTTATTGAACCTTATGGTGACAAAAGGAGATACCCTTATGTAAGAACTAGAAAGAAGCTTTCTGAGAAACCGCTTTGTGATGTGTGAATTCATCTCACATGGTTACACTGTTCTTTACTTTGAGCAGTTTACTAACCCTGAATTATTGGAATCTGCAATGGGATATTTTAGAGTGCATTGAAGGTTCTGATGACAAAGAAATATCCACAGACAAAAACTAGACAGAAGCTTTCTGAGAAACTGCATGGTGATTTGTGAATTCATCTCACAGAGTTACATGATTCTTTTCATGGAGCAGTTTGGTATCTCTGTTTTTGGGGAATCTAAGAAGGAGTATTTTGAATAGCATTGAAGCCTATGGTGATAAAGGAAATATACTCAGATAAAATTAGAAAGAAGTTTTATGAGAAACTACTTTGTGGTGTGTCAATTAATCTCACAGAGTACACCATTCTTTTCATTGAGCAGTTTGGTAACACTGTTTTCGTGCAAACTGCAAAGGGATATTTCAGAGCACAAAGAGGTCTATGGTGAAAATGGAAATATCCTCAGATAAAAACTAGAAAGAATCATTCTGAGAAACTACTTTGTGATGTGTGAATTCACATCACAGCGTTACACTGTTCTTTTCATCGAGCATTTTGCTAACACCCTTTTCATGGAATCTGCAAAGGGATTCTTCAGAGGGTATTGAAGCTTAGGTGACAAAGGAAATATCCTCATATGAAAACTAAAAAGAAGCCTTTTGAGAAACCACTTTATGATGTGGTAATTCATCTCACAGAATTAAGTGATTCTTTTCATGGATCAGTTTGGTAGCACTGTTTTGGGGAATCTGAGAAGGGATATTTTGGATCGCTTTGAAGCCTATGGTCACAAAGTAAATATCCTCAGATAAAAACTAGAAGGAAGCTTTCTGAGAAAGTTCTTTGTGATATGTGAATTCATCTCACAGAGGTACATCTTATTTTTCATGGAACAGTTTCCTATCACTCTTTTCATGGAATTGGCAAAGGGATATTTGGGAGTGCATGGAGGCCTGTAGTGTAAAATTAAATGCATTCTCATAAAAACGAGAAAGAAGCTTTCTGAGAAACCGCTTTGTGATGTGATAATTCATCTCACAGTGTTACATGATTCTTTCCTGTATCGGTTTGGTAGTATGGTTTTTGGGGAATCTGAGAAAGGATATTTTGGATTGGATTGAAGCCTACGGTGACAAAGGTAATACTCTCTGATAAAAACAAGAAACAAACTTTCTGAGAAAGTTCTCTTTGATGTGTGAATTCATCTCCCAGAGTTACACTTTTCATTTCATGGAGCAGTTTGCTAACACTGCTTTCCTGGAATCTGCAAAGTGATATGTGGGAGCACATGGAAGCTTCTGGGGACAAAGGAAATACGCTCATATAAAACC
>NW_016809320.1:4863-7700 GCF_001698545.2 Rhinopithecus bieti | reverse complement strand
AAAAAAACTCTTAAGCACATGCTAGGCATCTGGAGAAAAGATCCGAATGGATTCTCCAGGAAACCATCCCTGCCCGACCCGCTTGCCCACCTACCTCCACCACTGGTGCAACTTCCTCCTTCAGAGTCAGTTTCTGCAGTCAGGAGAGATTGGCAGTTCACCAGAAATTGGGGGTGGGGGCATCTGTTTTTTTTTTTAGAATAGGAGCTGCACTTGGGGATGGTGATGGTGTTAGAAATTGCAGCCCAGGACAAAGCATCACCTTGCTCAAGGGGAACAAACTGCAGCAGGTTGTACAAAACAGAGCTCACTTGACCCAGCCCAGGGTTTCACTTGGTGAGCCTTTCTAATAGTCTTGAGTCTGGGGCTCAGTTTTAGGTTTTTATTTCATTAATGTTTGTTTATTTCTAATAAATTTTAATAAGCAAGTAATTTAGGTCACCAGAAGACCATTCTTTTGTTTGTCTATTTTGTTGTCACTCCCTCTCGTCATCTGTCTGCCAGTCTGTTCACAGATCACCTTGTAGTCCCTCGTGGTTTTTACTCCATCCAGTGCTTAAAGCTGATCTAAGGACTTCGATGGTTCCAGCCTTCAAAGAAAAAAATAATTTAATAAAAATTTAGTTAGAAAAAATATCCCCAAGTGGTGCTTGCCTTGTGTGGTTTTTCTCATTCCCTGAGGGTGGTACCTCTGAACAGATTGTCCCCTTGACCTTGTCCCGAAGTGTGGGTCTAGGAAAGCAAGGGTGTGTCTTTAACCTGATCCCCTGGTCCTGGAGCCAAGGCTGCTAGCCATTTCCCCCTTTTTTAGTGTTTCCACTCTTGTGCCTGGCCCTTCTGAGAAGGCAGAGGAATCGCCCCATTCCTGTTACTGAGCTTCTAGTAGGGAGGTGAAGACAGTGATTAGTTTTGTGACACATAGAAGTGCCTGGCCTAGCCTCGAGAGTCAGGGAAAGCTCTCCATCGTTGGTGCACTTGGATTGCAGCCTAAAGCTGTGTAGGAGTTGAGGTTAAGCACGGAGGGGTCATACAATTCAAGGCAGCAGGAGTTTAGTTGCTTAGAGTCCAGAGGGACTTTAAAATGGAAGAGACCAGGTGCGGTGGCTCACACCTGTATTTCCCAGCACTTTGGGAGGCTGAGGCGGGTGGGTCACCTGAGATGAGTTCAAGACCAGCCTGGCCAAAACGGCAAAACCCTGTCTCTACTGAAAACAAAAAAGCCGGGCGTGCTGGCGGGCACCTGCAGTCCCAGCTACTGGCAGTCCTAGCCACCGCGCCAGTCCCAGCCAGGCGCTGTGACTCACGCCTGTAATCCCAGCACTTTGGGAGACTGAAGCAGGAGAATCGCTTGAACCCAGGAGGCGAAGGTTGCAGTGAGCTGAGATCACGCCATTGCACTCCAGCCTGGGTGACCGAGTGAGACTCAGTCTCAAAAAGAAAAAAGGAATAAGCAGAAAGAGTAGAATTTGTCAATAAGCAATAAGATTAAATGGTTCTTTGAAATAAAGGTCTGGCAGGTAATTTAAATTTGAAAGTAAAGGGGTTTCCTGGGTTGGAGGTTGGGGGTTGGATGTGGAAGCTGGGAGTACAGATGAAATAATCCTGTGGGAAATGGAAGCAAATCTCATTCAGTGGGATACTACAGAAACAACATAATCAAGTATGATTTGCCCCTGTGATATGTGTAATGTGATATTAATTACCTGTCAGATGAGAAGCATTGTCCATAGATCGCAAGGCATTTGTTCACATTCAAGAACCATTCCTGGCAACCTTTAAAGGTAAAGCTCCTAGCTTGATAGGTAGTTTCAGACCAACAGCCAACATCACACTTGAAAGATAAGGTGGCTAATTATCACCATTAGTGCTGCTCTGCTATTCTGCAGTTTTCTATTTCAGTAAAACAGGAAACAAATGGTATAACTGTTAAAGAGAAACCATTTGCTAACAGAGTCAGAAGTTATTGGAGCGGGGCATGGTGGTTCATGCTTTGTAATCCCAAGGCTTTCAGAGGCCAAGGTGGGAGGATTGCTTGAGTTCAGGAATTCAAGGCCAGCCTGGGCAACAGCGAAACCTCCCCTCTACTAAAATTTTTTAAATAAATCTAGGCATGGTGGCACACACCTGTAGTCCCAGCTACTTAGGAAGCTGAGGTGGGATGATCGCTTGAGCCCCAAAAATTAAGGCTGCTATGAGCTATGATCACGCCATTGCACTCCGGCCTGGGAGACAGCAAGACCCCATCTAAAAAAAAAAAAAAAGTATTGGAACTTAAAACAGTCTAGCAAGAAACTTGGCTATAATGAACAAACTATTCACATAAAACTTATTATGTAACATAAATGTGAATTGTAACAAATTCCTACAATGGAGTCCTACGTAGTAGTAAAAATATCAATTGCATACATCACATGCACAATCTCAATGATAAAGTTTCAGGCTGGGCGTGGTGGTGCGTGCCTGTAGTCCCAGCTACTTGGGAAGCTGAGGCGGAATTATCACTTGATCCTGGGAGGGAGGTCAAGGCTGCAGTGAGCTGAGATCGTACCGCTGCACTCTAGCCTAGGCAGCAAAGTGAGACCCTATCTCAGAAAAAAAAAAAAAGTTTCAGGAGGGTACATACATGTAAGACCTGCTTAAAAGTTGCAAAATCATGCAATATGTGTAAAGAGTATGAAAAACCATGAGGATGATAAAATCTTGCACAATGTTCAGGATAAGTTATGGGATAATGCAGGGGTAGACAGAAGGGGATGTGACTGGGAAGAGGCACATTACACAGGGCTTCAACTACATTGGTGATGTTTTCTCTTTTTTTTTTTTTTTTTTTTTTTTTT
>NW_016809320.1:0-1451 GCF_001698545.2 Rhinopithecus bieti | reverse complement strand
GGGGGGGGCGGGGCTGGGTCTGGCCCACAAAACCATTTTTCCCTAAAAGGCCTCTGGGCCTGTGATGGGAGGGGTTGCTGTGAAGACATGCCCTGGAGATATTTTCTCCATTGACTTGGTGATTAACATTAGGCTCCTCTTCACTTTTGTAAATATCTGCAGCCAGTTTGAATTTCTTCCCAGAAAATGGGTTTTTCTTCTCTGCTTCATGATCAGGCTGCAAATTTTCCAAACTTCTATGCTGTTTCCCTTTTAAATAAAAGTTCCAGTTTCAGATAATCTCTTTGTGAACACATATGACTGAAGGCGTTCAGAATCAGCCAGGTCACCTCTTGAATGCTTTGCTGCTTAGAAATTTCTTCTGCCAGATACCCTAAATGATCTCTCTCAAGTGCAAAGTTCCACAGATCTCTAGGGCACAGGCAAAATGCCACTAGTCTCTTTGCTAAAGCATAGCAAGAGTGACCTTTGCTCCAGTTCCTAATAAGTTCGTCATCTCCATCTGAGATCACCTCAGCCTGGACTTCATTGTCCATATCACTATCAGCATTTTGGTCAAAACCATTCAACAAGTCTCTAGGAAGTTCCAAACTTTCTCACATCTTCGTGTCTTCTTCTGAACCCTCCAAACTGTTCCAACCTCTGCCTGTTACCCATTTCCAAAATCACTTCCATATTTTCAGATTACCTTTATAGCAGTACCTGAGTCTTCCAGTACCAGTTTTCCGTATTAGTCCATTTTCACGCTGTTATAAAGAGCTACCTGAGACTGGGTAATTTATACAGGAAAGAGGTTTAATTGACTCTCAGTTCTGCATGGCTGGGGAGGCCTCAGGAAACTTACAATCATGGCAGAAGGTGAAGGGGAAGCAGGCACCTTCTTCACAAGGTGGTAGGAGAGAGAGTGAGAGAGAGAGGGATAGCTCAGGGGAAACTGCCACTTTTAAACCATCAGATATCGTGAGAATTCCCTCATTATCACGAGAACAGCATGGGGGAAACCACCCCCCTGATCCAATCACCTCCCATCAGGTCCCTCCCTTGACATAGTCAATTCACACATTTAGTATGTTATATGTAACATATACTGTATCATGCAGTAAAGTAAGCTAAATAAAATAAAACATTATGAAGATCATAAGGAAGAGAAAAGAGACTTACTGTTCATTAAGTGGAAGTGGACCATCATAAGGGTCTTCATCCTCAATCTTTGTTGTTGAGTAGGCTGAAGAGGAAGAGGAGGGGTTGGTCTTGCTGTCCCCGGGTGGCAGAGGCAGAAGAGGTGGAGAAGGTGAAAGAGGAAGCAGAAGAGGCAGGCACACTGGTGTAATTATGGAAATACATTGTAATTTCCGTCTGACTTTTGCTTTTCATGCCTCTAAAAAGTTTCTATATGGTACCAATCTTTTACCATTTGCTTTAGTTTCAGTGCCCATATCATAGTAAGGTCC
>NW_016809319.1:1551817-1565906 GCF_001698545.2 Rhinopithecus bieti | reverse complement strand
CAGAAGGGCTAAACCAGGTCAAAACAGTCCAGCATAATTTAGGCTTCATCAAACAATGTCATTATGCTCTTCTAAGATGCAAACAAACCAAAACAAGAAGTACTAAAATCAAAATAATATCTGACACTGCCATACAAATTGTTAGTTCCTTTTTGTATCCCTCCCTCCCTTCTATAACATTAACAAAGGGAATATTTTATGGCAAATAATATTTTATTTTATACATCACTAGCCATAAATTTTGCCATTAGTTACTACACAAATGCTGCCTAGTGCCATTATCCAAATGGCATAACCATTTTACATCCACAATTCACTTCTATAGTTACAAGTAGAATATTCATGATTTACTTAAGTACATCTATCAGTGAAGATTTAACACTGAGATGCAATCTAACATCTGTAATATCTGATGTTATGTAGATGGCAATGTAGAAAAGATGCATTTTAACCGCTTTTCATTTAAGTGACCTTATGTAAAAAATAAAATAATTTAGCAGTTCCAAGTATCCAAAGGGCATTTTCAAATGTACACAAAAGAAATGGTTACAGAAATTTTTAAGGAGCATCTTTCATGTCTATATCCTCTTGTAACTGCTGTACCATTTTCTCTTCCAACTGCTTCCCTCTGCCTGCAAGAGGGGCTCGGATAAGATGGATGTTTTGCTTGACTTCTTTGATTTCCTGAACTTTCTGTAGCTCTTTATTTTCTTCAATCTGTTCATTATAAATTTAGTTTGGCGTTTCTGTTTGATCTCTTCAACTCTCTTCATTGCATCAATAGTTTCATTCCATAGGTCTCGCTGGCATTTGATAGGTTCATTTCTACGTTTTTCAAATTCAAATGAATTATCCACTGTAAGCTCTTTACCAGCTGCTTTCCGGAATGCTTTGGTCCACGAGGACTGCGCTTCTTTTTAAAGTTTTTATGACATTTAGATTTGCAAAATCTGAACATCTTGCAATCGTTGCCGACGAACATTATGCCGTATCCAGGGTGGATGGGCCCCGAACAGAAATAACACTTCTCGATATGCATGTTGAACCCGCGTGGGACCCCACCAAACAAACGCCAAGCTTGAGAGGAAGTCAGCGTTGCGTTTTTGCAAATAGTTCAGAGCTCGTATTTTGCTTTGTTTTGCGTCCTGCAAGTTTCAGAATTAATTACAGTATTTTCTTTTCTGGATGCGACATAAAGTTGAGAGGTCATCGGGCCAGAGAAGTTCCTCACTGTCTATTGTTAAGTAGCGTGTGGGGACGAATGAATGACCTTAAGGTCTTAACCCTGGGATTCGATCTCGCCCTGGAGGCCTGGATTCTAATCCTCCAGTGACGGTCGTATTTGTTTCTGTCACATTGCACCAAGCCATCTTTGGGTCGCGGATCACCTGAGACTTCTCTTCCCTCCACATTTCTCCTCCCGTTTCTCAGACCACGAATGCTCGCCCGTTCCACATCGCCAAACTTGGATTCTCCCGCGCTTGAGCGTCACCTTCAACGACCTTATTCCTTTCTGTCCAGGACGACAAGAAGCCACTTAATTGACCTCCCCTAACGGAGCAAGTACCGCTGGATCACACTGTCTCACCGAAAGGCGGAAAAGCAAAGAAAATGGTGTTTTTACATCTCAGCCCAAACAGCCGCTAAAAGAAAATTCCCTAGTTAGAGAACCTGGGAGCATTCTAAAGCCACCTGGACGCAGTAAATTTGTGCCACAAGGTCATCATTTGCTCTGTGAGCTTGTTGACAAAACACACGAAACTCGTTTTTAAACACAAACGAAAAAGACAGATATGAACAAGAATGAACAAGAAGGGCTTATCTTTCGAGAGAAAAATCTAGACTGGAGCTACAGGAAAGGGACTTACGGGACTCGGCTATAGATTAAAAATACTATCCAACGTCAAATGTTGGAAGTTCCTCAAATTTCGTTCTGTGAAATCAACTATCCCAAGCATGGAATTGGAGAGGCCAGATTAAATGAGATATGGATTTTGATCCTTGGTCAAACTATTCTTTTTTCCCCCACATGTACACTTTTAATAACATGCAAAACACAAAATGAACTTAGTATCCCTTTTACACCCTAATATTAGTGGAGGCAATGAACACACAACTAAAGCAATAAAATGTCGTTGGAAAACAGGAAGGGAAGGGCCCAAGCTTGATCAGAGAAACCCAACAATTTCTAAAATATCAGTGCAGCATTTAGTGAAGTTCCTTCTGCCAGTGGCTCCCATATGTCCATATCTTGGAATTCTTTTGGCTGGTGCTTCAAGAACAGACCATGCACCTGGCCTCCTAACTTCCCCAAAGGAATTCCTGCAGAAGACTATGAGAAAGGCTTCTTTGTGATCTTCTTTGTTTGGAGTGATGGAAAACATGAGAAATGAAAGGTATCCTCTCATCCCCAGAACACCACCATCATAACGAGGATAATGACTCAATGGAGTTTCTTTTTTTAATTATATTTTTATATTTTTCTAATAACCTTAACATGTACATTTTTTTCCTAAAAACCCTAAAATGGAAGTTTCAAATTTGCGTAGCACTTTATACTTTTTCAAAGCACTTTCACGGTATTTTATTTTATTTTATTTGTTTGAGATGGTTTCTGGCTCTGTCACCCAGGCTGGAGTGCAGTGGTGCCATCTCTGCTCACTGCAACCTCTGCCTCCCAGGTTCAAGCGATCCTCCTGCCTCAGCCTCCCAAGTAGCTGGAACTATAGGCGTGCGCCACCATGCCCGGCTAATTTTTGTATTTTTAAGTAGAGATGGGGTTTCACCATGTTGGCCAGGAGTGCAGTGGTACAGTCTCGGCTCACTGCAACCTCTGCCTCCCTAGTTCAAACAAATCTCCTGCCTCAGCCTCCCGAGTAGCTGGATCTACAGGAGTGCACCACTATGCCTGGCTAACTTTTGTATTTTCACTAAAGATGGGGTTTCACCACGTTGGCCAGGCTGGTCTCGAACTCCTGACCTCGTGATCTGCCCGCCTCTGCCTCCCAAAGTGCTGGGATTACAGGCGTGAGCCATCATGCCCGGCTCCAGCTTTGTATTTCTTAAAATTCTCTTCGGCGTTTAGGACATCCTGTCACTCTCAAGATCGCCTCTCCACTTAGGTTTCTCTGCCCTTCCGGTGCCTGCAGAGTGCCCTTGTATGTTCACGGGTTGCAGCTGGTAGTGTTTCGGATCTTCAGGGAATAGGATCTTTCACTGGACCCCGGAAGAGCCATTTTGGTCCTTCTGTCCTCTGAGGCGCAGATCTTCCTGGGGTGCCTCCACCCTCTCTTCACCGCCTTCCAATAGCTTGATCCAGGAGACCATGTAGGGCACCTGCAGTTCTCAGGGGACCATGCAGGGCAAGTCCAGATCCTCAGAGCAAGCCACCTGCACCTCCCATGTTGTGGGCGCCAGGCTATAGGGTTTACTGGTTTATTATAAAGGATATCCCAAAGGATACAAATGAAGAGGCACGCAGGGCAAGGTATGGAAGAAGGGGCGCCAAGCTTCCAAGCACTCTCTGGGTCTGCCACCCTCCAGAAACCTCCACGTGTTCAGCTGTCCGAAAGCTCTCCAATTATTCTTGAAACGGAGTCTCGCTTTTATTTTTTTTTTTTTGTTTGTTTGTTTTTGTTTTTGTTTTTTTTTGAGACGTAGTCTCGCTAAATTATTCGTTATCTCATGGCACAAGTGAAAATAGTTATTGAAAGGCTTAGTAACTCCTCCGTGTCAGGGATTGTGTGTACCCCTTGTGTTGTTTCATTTTTGTGTTTATTGAACTCTCACGGTGACTGGAGCAGAATGTTTTCCGGAAACGTATTACATGAGTAGTCAAATTACTTAGTAAACTCAGGGCGAAAGGCGGAGCTCAAGCAGGCTCTGTGGCGCAATGGATAGCGCATTGGACTTCTAGCCTGACTCAAGAGATTCAAAGGTTGCGGGTTCGAGTCCCGCCAGAGTCGGATCTTACATTTTGTGAATTAAGTGGATACTTGCGCAAGTAATTTCTCCTTATATTAATTAATTGGACGTTTTCGCCAATCAGCGAATCCCATTTTCCTGTAATTCATTTTCTGCTTTTAGTGTTAACATCTGAGGAGCTTCTTCAGAAACACTGCCATGTGTAGACGTCTACAGTCGCTAGATGACCAAAGGGAAAATAATACAAGTTGGATATTAAAATGAATACCAGTAACTGTTTCTTCCTTATGAAAAACAACTTTCTGGGGCAGATAAACTTACTGTTTTCCCAGCCTCTGCTTGAGAATTGCTGGCAAATGTTCTAAACTGTGCCTGTAAGAATTCTAGTGTCCATTTGGAAACACGCCAGTTTTCTAGCTGGTGAAAACTCAAGCCTCAAGTCCGCTCTTCATCTCATCGTCAACCTCAATAAGTGATCGTTGGTAGTGCAAATATTTCAGCTCTAAGAAATTAATTAAAATTAAATTCACTTTTAAATGAAATATTATGGATGAGGATGTCTAGCACTGATTTTGATCCAAAACAAAGATCAGTAAAAGTCCTCCCCCCACTCAATTGTACAAATAGAGCTGGAAAATGTCTCCTTTTCATCCTAGAACACTACTTTCTTAATTCCCTCCACTGGCGCCTAGTTTCAAGTATCCTGTGCATCTTCCCAAAAATTTTATATGTATGTTAACGTTAATAATATGTAATATATTTCTGGGAAGATGTATATATATGCATATATGTATACACACATTATATATATACATATAGATGTATATCTCCACTCATCTTTGACTGTAGTGGTATCATTTAACATATGTAGAGTTATATAATTCTTTATATAAATTACATAATATCCCACAGCATGGATTGTACCATTATATTACAAACACGTCACACCTTAAATCCAGATTGCCTGCCGTCAAGCGGTCTGGCCCACTCTCACTGAAGGTCTGGGAAAAGGCTCTTCTGTTTGTGGAGGGTGAGAAATAAAGGGAAGATACCTTCTTGTCGACTACAGACCTGCTGTATTTCCAGCAATGCCTGTGCCTGGCATGCTTCCATGTGAAATAAAGAGAGAATTGATCAATCTCTGCCTTTGCTTGCTTAGCAAAATAAATCCCCCAATAAAGCCCTTTTTAAAAACCATGCCTAGCCGGGCACGGTGGCTCAAGCCTGTAATCCCAGCATTTTGGGAGGCCAAGGCGGGTGGATGACGAGGTCAGGAGATCGAGCCCATCCTGGCTAACACGGTGAAACCCCGTCTCTACTAAAAATACAAAAAGTGGCGGGCGCCTGTAGTCCCAGCTACTCGAGAGGCTGAGCCAGGAGAATGGCATGAACCTGGGAGGCGGAGCTTGCATTGAGCCGAGATGGCGCCACGACACTCCAGCCTGGACGACAGAGCGAGACTCCGTCTCAAAATAAATAAATAAATAAATAAAAATAAACATGCCATTTGACATGGTGAATTTTCCCCTTACTTTGCACAACAATTTGGCAATGACATACCCTTTCACTAAGATCAGTTAATGTCATGATTGACCATATGTAGAATATTTATTATCCACTACATACTCCTTTTCTTATGACATAAATTACATCTAGTCAGGTCAGGCAATGAAACAGGGTGTGATAGATTCACAGCTTCTTACCCCTATTTATTCCTGTATACATTTCTCAGTAAATGATACTCTCTTACTCCAGCTGCAATGCCACCTTTATCATGTATTAAATTTACACATATGTGCAGATGATTTCTGAGCTCTCTATTCTATGACATTTTGTTTATCCTTGCACCAACAATGCATGCTCTGAATGTATTGAGACTTCTAGTAAGTCAAGATACTTAGTGTGGTAAATGCCACTGTCTTTTCCTTCTTCAAAATTCTCTTGACTGATGTAATCACCAGGTTCACATTTTCTGTTTCTCTTCTCTCAAGTATTACAAGCTGGCATTGCCTGTTTCCAAAACACTGTTATCTAAGAACTGTATTAAATATTTTTTCTATTTTTCTAGTTTTTTATAGCCAGACGACAATTCTCCTAGCAATTCATTTTTCAAGAGTGGAAGCAGAATTTTCATTTTCAAAAAATGCACCATGGGCCGGGTGAAGTGGCTCACGCTTGTAATCCCAGCACTTTGGGAGGCTGAGGCTATTGGATCACTTGAGCTCAGGAGACCTGCTTGGGCAACATGGTGAAACCATGTCTCCACTAAAAATACAAAAATTAGTTGGTCGTGATGGCACATGCTTATAATCGCAGGTACTTGGGAGGCATGAGAATTGCTTGAACCTGAGAGGCAGAGGTTGCAGTGAGCCGAGATTATGCCACTGCACCACTCGAGACTAGGCAACAAAGCAAGACTGTTTAAAAGAAAAAAAAAAAAACACCACAGAGATCATCAATTATTTTGAATATCTCATAGTATTTTGTTAATTTTTTTGATTACTTAATCTAAGACTGAAGGGGTGGCCTACCCCTCCACACCTGTGGGCGTTTCTCGTTAGGTGGAACGAGAGGCTTGAAAAAAGAAATGAGACACAGAGACAAAGTATAGAGAAAGAAAAAGTGGACCCAGGTGACGGGCGCTCAGCATACAGAGGACCCACGCCGGCACCGGTCTGAGTTCCCTTAGTATTTATTGATAATTATCTTTACCATCTTAAAGATAAGGGAGTGGCAGGACAATAGGATCATTGTAGGGAGAAAATTAGCAGTAAGACATATGGATAAAGATCTCTGTGACATCAATAAGTTCAAAGGAAAATGCTGTGCCTTGATATGCATATGCAAACATCTCCATAAACCTTTTAGCAGCATTGTTCCAGCAAGTCCCACCTTTTGCCCTAAGGCGGTTTTCTCCTATCTCAGTAAACAAAGCATACAATCGGGTTTTACACAGAGATGTTCCATTGCCCAGGGACGGGCAGCAGACAGATGCTTTTCTCTATCTCAACTGCCAACAACCGCCGAGAGGCCTTCTTTCCTCCTGTACTAGTCCTCCCTAGCACAGACCCTTCACGGGTGTCAGCTGGGGATGATCAGGTCTTCCTTCCCACGAGCCATATTTCAGACTATCACATGGGGAGAAACCTTGGACAATACCTAGGCTTCCTAGGCAGAGGTCCCTGCGGACCTGTCGCAGTGTATGTGTCCCCTGGACTTGAGATTAATGAGAGGATGGTGATGACTTTGTTAACCAGCAAGCTGCTTCAGGCACTTGGTTTAACAAGGCCACATCCTGCACAGGGCCACCATCATTAAGACCCTCGAGTCACACAGCACATGTCCTCTTCAAGGACAAGGTTGGGTAGGGCACAGATACAGCATCTGCAAAATACAGAACGAAAATGGGAAGTCTCTTACAGTGCTACTTCCTTCTATATAGACTGAAAGAACACATTCTCCCATACATCACAGCCTTGAGCGCCGACACAGTCACATCCCCCATATGCTCCACTTCCTGGGGGGCCCGGACACAAAACATTCCTCCATATATCTCAACCTTTAGAAGACAAAAACAACACCTGGAGAAGCTCCGATAAGGTTACAACTGTTTGTAACAAGTGCAGGAACCAATAAGAAGGCGCTAAAAAGGTATAACTTAAATGTAACCAATGTAATGCTGTAACCTAGAGAAAGCCTGTATCCGTCCCTGTGTAACCGACAACGTCCTGTGTTTACCTCAAGCTATAAAAAGGCAAGCGCACACGATTGTTCGGGGCCCTCTTGTATGTGCTAGAACGGAGGGACCCAAGTTCGAACTTGCATTAAAGATCCTTGCTGCTTGGCTTTGGACTCTGGACTCTGGTGGTCTTCTTCGGGGGAAATAAAACGGTCGGCATAACCAGACCCACAGCTAAACAGTCGTAACAGTCTGATCTTTCTTTCTTTTCCCCACATAAGACCATCTTAATCAATTGATTAATTTCTTTTTATCTACATAGCCTATTCCGTATATCATTCTTTTTCATAGGAAACTAGTCTAATGAATTAAATGTTTACAGTTTATGACAATGTTTTTTAGAAGAGTATGTAATGATATTTGGTGCATGTCTTTTTATAAATTATATTTTATGTACATATCTTTCAATTTCTGACTTTTTCCACAATCATTATTTTATTTATATAACATTTAAATGCCAAAATCATTACCTCATAGTATGTAATCATTACCTCATAGTATGTATCTGTGATTGTTAATTTCATGTGACACCTTGCATGAACCACAGGGTACCCAGATTAAGCATTATTTCTGGGTATGGTCTGTAAGGACATTCCTGGATGAGATTAGCACTTTTCCCTCATCCTCTCTCAGATCTCTGCCAGTTTGGCCTAAATTGCCTAAATTAATTAATTGTCTAAATCAATTAATCAATAATATCAGTTATGCATATTATTTATGAAATTACAAGTCTGTAAATCCAATAAGAAAAACAAATGTTAATTTTGTTGGCACCTACCTAGGGTGACTTGAGAAATCAGGGGACAGTGCGGCTTATATATTTCCCAGCAAATCTTCTAGTAATACTGTACATTTTGAACTACTACAGGGATACTAGAGGAACTTCTAGTGGGACATACAGAATGCATTAGTTTTTATTTTTAATGTTGGGAATACTTACAAAGATGTTATAAGGGAGGAAAAAACCCTCAGGAATAGTTCTCCAAGACAAGTAATAGTAGGGATATCGCCCCTGTATAAGAAAAGGCATGGGGATAGTTTAATTACTTGAACCTAGAAGTATAGAGTCTCGAGGGCTGCCTTAAAAGGAAATGTGACCTCCAGTGCAGGAGTGTGCCCATCGGTTACCAATAAATACCAGTTTACAGTGACTCTCGGAAAGGTTGTTACTGTGCTTTGTTAACGACCATTAAGGCAAGTCTTACCCAGAATATGCAGGATAATGTGAACAACAATTCATTTTTCTGGTCGGGTTACATTTATCTCTTGTCGGAATTTTAATGCGAAAACGAAGAACAAAGTTTTGCATTCTTAAAATGTGATTTCTTTCCGTTGTTGATTGCATTACACGCTGCATTCCATACACGGCCACTAGAGGGCAAAGGTCTTGTAGGTGGAGTTAGAAGAGTGGTTCTATTCAAACAAGGAAAGTCTGCCCTTGTCTAGAATGATGCCATCACATTGATTAGAGTCAAGAGGGGACATCAGTCATATGGACCTGTTGGCGTTGTGAGGCAACAGTCTCAAGAGTCCTCGAGAGAGAGGTGTTGCCCCTCCCTGAGGACAACCTGACACTAGGTGTGGAGCCAGTCACGGGGAGGGGCGACCGCTGTGGGGTCAGCAGCGGAAGTAGGGATAGAGCACACGGTAAAGGACTCCTGCTACTGCTCCCCCTTTGCTGTCTGGTGCAGACCCGAGGTGGCCTCGAGGTGACACCAGTGGTGAGAGCTGCCGCATGAATCCACACTGTGGATGAAGGTTAAGAATTGGCGGTGGCCCATCGGTAGCCAGAGACCCAAATAGTGTCTGATGTGAGTGAAGGTCACCCCAGATCAGTGCGTCAGTTCCGTTTTGGCGGCCAAATTTCTCACGATCCCATGTAAGAAATGCGACCCACGCGCTGGGCCTCTTTCTCGGATCAGGTCGCCACCCCTATGCCAGGGCTGTGCTAAAGACTAGAGTCTCAGACTTGGAATTTCGAGGAAAGTGTTTCAAAACGCTGCGCTCCCTGTGGCGAGGGGCAAGAGCAGAAGCCCGGCTAGCCCGGGTCCGAGGACAGTAGCTGGGAGAGGCGTGGCAGCCACTTAGTTTGAAATCTTTCAGATACCCCATCAGAATATCATAAAGAGCACAAACAACTTTTACACAGGAACAAAATAGAGCATATACAACACCTTAAACGCCTGATAATTTCACAATGCATGCCTAGGAAACCAAATAGCAGTCAAATCGAGTTATTTCCCAGAGAAGAGGAAATGCAGAGGAATCTGATAGGGAGCAGGCTTCAGAAATATTGAGCTGCCTCTCTCTGCTAGAAGGAGAGAACCAACCCTGAGCTGAAATTTCTGCAAATAGAACTGAGATGATACCGGACAATGTCATGGCTGAAGGAGGGTAGGAAAGTTTAGAAAGTGCTTGTGTAGTGGGGTGCAGTGGCTCACACCTGTAATCCCAGCACTTTGGGAGGCCGAGGCGGGTGGATCACCTGAGGTCAGGAGTTCGAGACCACCCTAGCTAACATGGTGAAACCCCGTTTCTACTAAAAACACAAAAATTAGCTGGGCTTGGTGGTACGCACCTGTAGTCCCAGCTATTTGGGAGCCCGAGGCAGGGGAATTGCTTGAACCCAGGAGGCGGAGGTTGCAGTGAACCAAGATCATGCCACTGCACTCCAGCCTGGGCAACAGAGCCAGACTCCACTCTATCTCCAAAAAAAAAAAAAAAAAAAAAAAGAGCTTGTGTTTGAATTGGTGCTTCATCTTGAAACATCAAGGCAATACCATTCATTACTTTTGTCCATGAAAAGAAGTCTAAGTATTTCAGAGCTATGGGCAAAAACCCTCCAGACCTGGGCTAGGTTTTGAAAGCCAAGAGAAGCATGATTGCAGAGGTGCCAACCTCAGGCTTTTATTGAAACAACACAATAGAGAATCTTTGACATCTGAAGTCTACAAAGTTACCCTGCCTTCTCTGCTCTCACAGGGGCCTATGCTACTAGTTCAGGAAAATCTGTCTCACTTATATCTGAACAGAAAATGAAGTATGCTGGGCCAGGCACGGTGGCTCACACCTGTAATCTCAACTCTGGGAGGTTGAGGCCGGAGGATCACCTGAGGTCAGGAGTTCAAGACCAGCCTGGCCAACGTGGTGAAACCTGATTTCTACTAAAAATACAAAAATTAGCCAGGTGTGGTGGTGCACATCTGTAATCCCAGCTACTTGGAGGCTGAGGCAAGAGAATCACTTGAACCCAGGAGGTGGGGGTGGCCGTGAGCCAAGATGGCACCATTGCACTCCAGCATGGGTGACAGAGTGAGACTGCATCACACACACACACAAAATAAGTATGCTGATATACACAGATAGCTGCAATAAAAATAAATATAAAACTTGCAATCTAATCTTTCTATATACAAGTTTGCCCAAAAATATGGCTACAAAGAAGGATATAAAATGACATAATTCATTTATTAAAAATATTATAAGGAGGTATGAAAGGAAAATAAATACCAGGATCCCAAAAATCACAGAACCAAAGGAAAAGTCAAACTGGGAACTATGTCAAGCAAACCTGCCTCCCATTTTTTTCCTGAATAAGATACGTACAAAGATAAGAAGCTACATACCTCCCTCACAATTTGCCCACAAGGAAATTCCTTGTGGACAAAGAACAGAGAGAACTCAAAGTCATCCCTCTGAGGCTCACCTGAGAGGCATGTGTATCAGATTGCTTCCTCTGCCCTATTGTTTAAGTAAAAATGCAGATTCAAAGAGCCAGACTAAATTGTGTTTTCAGTGGAAGGCTTATCAAGGTCTCAAAAGAATGCAACTTTTGTCTCTTATGGACTTCTAACCTTGAAGCCCCTACTTTGAGTTGTCCTGCCTTATCACACAAAACCAATGTACATCTTACACACACTGATTGATGGCTCATTGTCAGAGGCACTGGAACAAGGGCGACTCCATCTTGAATAGGGGCTGGGTGAAATAAGGCTGAGACCTACTGGGCTGCATTTCCAGGAGGTTCAGGCATTCTTAGTCACAGGATGAGAGAGGAGGTCACGACAAGGTACAGGTCACAAAGACCTCGCTGATAAAAGGATGCGGTAAAGAAGCCGGCCAAAACCTACCAAAACCAAGATGGTGACCAGAGCGACCTCTGGTCATTCTCACTGCTCATTATAGGCTAATTATAACTCATTAGCATGCAAAAAGATATTCCCACCAGCACCATAAGTTTACAGATGCCATGGCAACCTCTGGAAGTTACCCTATACGGTCTGTATGATCTGAGGAACCCTCAGTTCCGGGAATTGCCCACCTATTTCCAGGAAAATTCATGGAATAATCCACCCCTTGTTTAGCATATGATGGAGAAATTACTATAAGAATAAGCTGCAGAGCAGCCTCTGCTGCTGCTCTGCCTATAGAGTAGAGTAGCCGTTCTTTATTCCTTTACTTTCTTAAAGAACTTGCTTTTTACTCTATGGACTTGCCCAGAATTCTTTCCTGCACGAGATCCAAGAATCCTCTCTTGGGTCTGGATTGGAACTCCTTTCCGGTAATATCATGTCTCCCTAAAACGTATAAAAGCAAGCTGTACGGCCGGGAGCGGTGGCTCATGCCTGTAATCCCAGCACTTTGGGAGGCCGAGGCGGGCAGATCACCTGAGATCGGGAGTTCGAGACTAGCCTGATGAATACGGAGAAATCCTGTCTCTATTAAAAATACAAAAAAAAAAAAAAAAAAAAAAAAAAATTAGCTGGGCATGGTGGCACATGCCTGTCATCTCAGCTACTTGGGAGGCTGAGGCAGGATAATCTCTTGAATCAGGGAGGCAGAGGTTGTGGCGAGCTGAGATCGCGCCATTGCACTCCAGCCTGGGCAACAAGAGTGAAAACTCCTTCTAAATAAATAAATAAATAAATAAATAAATAAGCAAGCTGTACTTCGACTACTTTGGGCACATGTCCTCAGGACCTCCTGAGGCTGTGTCATGGGTATGTCCTTAATCTTGGCAAAATAAACTTTGTAAATTGATTGAGACATGTCTCAGATACTTTTGGGTTAAACAGAAACAATAATGGCTATAAAGAAAAAAACACAAAGCAGAAACACAAGAATTCAGGAAATACATTGCCAGAAATAAATATTTCATGACAAGAAAATAAAGACTGTGAAACAGAAAATACAGAACTCATAGAGACAAAAGAAAAAAATATTCAGGATTGAAGACTAAAATTACAAAAAGCACAAGGCGGGTACCACTGATAGCATATAAGTAGATAGTGAGAATAGACATGAAAAATAGAAGAACAACAAAATGTAATCAAATTAATTATAAAAATAATTATAGATATAGAGCAGGTGTTGATGCTCTACAGCTATGGACCAAATCAAGCCTACCACCTATTCTTGTGTGGCCTTGAACTAAGAATGTTTTTTCTATTTTTAAATGGCTCAAAAAATGAAAATAATTTTATAACATATAAACAATGATATGAAAATTTATTTTCAGTTTAAAATTCAAATTAGGCTTTGTTTAAATAAAGGTTTTTGGAACACAGTCATACTCATTCATGTGCTATTATATTATATGTTGCTGCTTTCATACTACCCTTCTCAGTGCCAGAGTTGAGTAGCTGCAGACCATATGGCCTGCAAAACCTAAAATATTTACTATCTGATCTTTTACAGAAAAATTTTGCCAACTGCTAATGCAGAATATAGGCAAGGGAGATTTTAAAAATACACAGATGTGTGGAGGGACACGGTGGCTCACATCTGTAATCCTAGTGAAAGAGATCAAACACACTCACACATTCCTCAGCCCTGGGCCCAACACAAACACATTCCTTCATATATCTCAACTTCCTGAGCCCAGCACCAACACAAACACATTCCTCCATATATCTCGACTTTGGAAAAAAAAACACCACCTCTCCAGGTAAAGGTCATGAGTGTTTGAAAGAATAACTGAAACTCCCAAAAGGCGGGAACCAATCATAAACGGCCAAATCGCCTTGTTCAAATGTCAGCCAATCCCAAACCTGTATTGCACAAAATCCCCTGTGATTCTGTGCCTGTTTACTGCTGACTATATAATGCTGTCTCAGACCCAGCTGGGGGCTCTCGAACAGTTTTTGGTCGGGAGTCCAGGTTCGAACTTGTATTAAAGATCCTTGCCGTTTGGCTTTGACTCTGGACTCTGGTGGTCTTCTTTGGGGAATTAAAGGACTGGGGCACAACATCTGGGGGCTCGTCTGGGATTTCCCCCAAGCCCACCAGACCCCAGGTCAACGGATCATCACTGATCAGTAAGTGAGCCGGCTTTGTCTCTGTTCGTCTTTGTCTCTCTAAGGAATCCCGCGGGATCTGTACTGAGGTTGGCATAGTCTTGGCGGACGCGCTATAAGACAGCCAGCC
>NW_016809319.1:1528020-1546260 GCF_001698545.2 Rhinopithecus bieti | reverse complement strand
AATGAAAGAGATCAAACACACTCACACATTCCTCAGCCCTGGGCCCAACACAAACACATTCCTTCATATATCTCAACTTCCTGAGCCCAGCACCAACACAAACACATTCCTCCATATATCTCAACTTCCTGAGCCCAGCACCAACACAAACACATTCCTCCATATATCTCGACTTTGGAAAAAAAAAACACCACCTGGAGAGTCCCCTGACAAAGGTCATGAGTGTTTGAAAGAATAACTGAAACTCCCAAAAGGCGGGAACCAATCATAAACGGCCAAATCTCCTTGTTCAAATGTCAGCCAATCCCAAACCTGTATTGCACAAAATCCCCTGTGACTCTGTGCCTGTTTACTGCTGACTATATAATGCTGTCTCAGACCCAGCCGGGGCTCTTGAACAGTTTTGGTTGGGAGTCCAGGTTCGAACTTGTATTAAAGATCCTTGCCGTTTGGCTTTGACTCTGGACTCTGGTGGTCTTCTTTGGGGAATTAAAGGACTGGGGCACAACACTAGCACTTTGAGAGGCCAAGGCTGGCAAATCACATGAGGCTGGGAGTTTGAGATCAGCCTGGCCATAATGGTGAAACTCCGTCTCTACTAAAAATGCAAAAATCAGCTGGGCATGATGGTGTACGCCTATAATCCCAGCTGCTTGGGAGGCTGAGGCAGGAGCATTGCTTGAACCCAGGAGGTGGAGATTGCATGAGCCAAGATCTTGCCACTGCACTCCAGCCTGGGCGACAGAGTGAGACTCTGTCTCGAAACAACAACAACAACAACAAACCCACATAAGTGGAATTCCCCCCTCTAAAATAAGAATTATTGAAACAGTGCAGAATTTGCATTACATGCGAAAATATTTATAATCTAAAAGAAAATTTGAATATATCTACTGAAAGATCACAAAGCATACCAGAGAAAATTGATCTCAAATAATCAGGATAATTTCTAGTACTGTTATTTGACTTTGAAGATAAAAAAATATTTGGGTAGCAGCTACAAAGGTCAAGTCAACGCTAGAGGAAAGAAAATCATGTTGGCATCTGATTTCTCTACAACAGCATCAAATGCCTGAACACAGTAGAGTAACACCTACTATACACTCAAGGAAATATAGGGTGAATAAGGGGTTGTATATATTCAAAAAGCTGCATTTTTAAGTCAAATATTCTGGATAAACCACTTAAAATGCAAGAGGTCAGGATATATTGATCACATAGACTTTCCTTCAATAAACAACTACACAAAGTATTATTCTAGGCAAACAAACAAACAATTAAACTGACTGGAGAAATTGGAGCAAAACAATTAACATGGGGCACTGAATGTATTAAACTGCAGATCACCAAAACAGTGAGAAAGATAAGAGTAACTGGAGAAAATGGAAATGGTATATGCTGTGACAATATAGAGATGATATAACTAAAAATCTGAAGGAGTACGGAGCAATGCTGCAGAATTTAAGTTCACTGTACAATCTCTAATAACTAAGATAAAATGTATTATTTAAGAATGACAAATATTCTGTGCCTATGATTATTTAACTGAACCAAAGCAAACAGTGAGAGACCAAAATTTGGTTGGAAATAAGATGAAAAGGAGAGAAGAGAAAGCAACTCTATTCTGTGAGTTAGTTCCAATAGAAATCTGAACAGCCGACCTTCAGAACAGAACTCTGCTAAGAGCTGAAAACATTTTGAATAATGTTAGTAGTCAATTACAACAAAGGCAAATGCCTTTGAATGATTTTCCCTGGCTCTTGATGTCTGGATAGATATTACCAATACTGCTTAGTTTACTTGATAATAGGGAATGCTGACTTAGAATTTCAAGTAACTGAAACATTATTCCCTCCAAAAGAATTTCATTCTTTTCACTAGTGGGCCTATACTAGAAAAAAATTTGCTCAATTCTATAGTTATATTTTGAATTTTGTTAAAAATGTTGTTTTCTCAGTTGAGCGTGGTGGCTCACGCCTGTAATCCTAGCAATTTGGGAGGGCAAGGCAGGTGGATCACCTGAGGTCAGGAGTTCAAGATCAACCTGGCCAACACGGTGAAACCCTGTCTTTACAAAAATAAAAAAAATTAGCCCGGCTTGATGGCGGGTGCCTGTAACCTCAGCTACTCAGGAGGCTGAGGTAGGAGAATCACTTGAACCCGGGAGGCAGAGGTTGCAGTGAGCTGAGATTGCACTATTGCACTCCAGCCTGGCCTACAGAGTGAGACTCCATCTCAGAACAAACAAACAAACAAATGTTGTTTTTTCTCTTACAATTTAAAACTTACAGAATATCCTTGAGTTTTCCTCTTGACCCATCTGGTCTTTTTACAGAAAACATTGGCTGACTCATAACATGGATCATGTTGGACTAGGGTAATGTGAAGTAGGGCGGGAATACTTGAAATTGTCAGCTACTGGAATTTGATGACATTTCTAGGAACAAGAAAATTTTACCTTTTAGAGGAGTTCATTTGGGGGACTTGAATTCAAACTCCTAATATTTGACTCAAAGTTCTCATGGTATTACTTCTCTACATTGTTTCAAAGTAATATTCTGGGTATTCTAGCTGAGAAACAAACAAATTTAATTAAGTAGGCAAAACCAAGCAAACAAAACACCACCAGATCACCAACCACACACAAAATGGGTAAAATTAGATACCCGATTGCCAATTGTTGCTTATAATATTTGTATTATCTTTCATGGGAAATGAAAGCCTCTGAAAGCTACTAATTAGAGGGCTAATAAATACTAGTATGAAAACTAACCAGTGCATGAACATTTTTCACGTTAATCAAGTCAGGAAACCACTTGTGATAGACTGAATAGTGGCCCCTCACAGATGTCCACATGCTAATCCCAGAAACCTATGAATAGGTTACCTTACATGGCAAAAGGGATTTTGCAAAGTAATTAAGTTTAGGATCTTAAGATGAGAAAAGTATCCCAGATGATCCAGTTGGGCCCAATATTATAAAAGGGAAGTCAAGAGTGAAAGAGACAGAAAAAGAATATGTGATGATGCAACCAGAGGATAGATGTATGTGCTTTGAAAATGGAGGACTAACCAGGTGTAGTGGCTCACATGTGTAATCCCAGCACTTTGGGAAGCCATGGTGGGCAGATTACGAGGTCAGGAGTTTGAGACCAGCCTGTCCAACATGGAGAAATCCCATCTCTAGTAAAAATACAAAAAATTTAGCTGGGCGTGGTGTCGGACACCTGTAATCCCAGCTACTTGGGAGGCTGAGGCAAGGAGAATCACTTGAACCTGGGAGGCAGAGGTTGCAGTGAGCCAAGATCACACCATTGCACTCCAGCCTGGGCAGCAGTGCGAGACTCTGTCTCAAAAAAAAAAAAAAAAAAAAAGGAAAGAAAAGAAAAGAAAAAAAGAAAGGAAAAAGAAAATGGAGGACTGTATTCCTTGAACCAAGGGATACAGGTGGCTGCTACAAGCTGGAAAAGGCAAGGAAACAGATTCTCTTTTGAAGCCTCAGGAGGAACAAAGTCCTGCTTGATCTTAGACTTCTGACTGTATGAGAATAAATTTGCGTTAAGTCACCAAGTTTGTGCTAATTTGTTGCAATAGCAAAAGGAAACTAACACATGACTTATTACTCAATAGTGATTACAAAACAGAGAGAGGTTCTTCCTAATCCAGGGTTTTTCAATCTCAGCATTATTGACATTTTAGGCTAGATAATTCTTAGTTGGTTGCAGATGCTGTCCCATGCACTGTAGAATGTTTAGCAGCACCCCTGATAACTAATCACTAGATGTAAGTAGCACCCTTCCCCAGTGTGACAACCAGAAATATCTCTAGACTTTGGCAAAATCACTCCTAGTTGAGAACCACTGTTCTCGTTCTTCTGACTCTCACATCTCTCCTATCTTATGCCATAGAATATATCACATCCCATCTCCTTACTTCACCCACCATACAATTAGGCTATCAAGAAGAAATGAGGCCGGGCACGGTGGCTCAAGCCTGTAATCCCAGCACTTTGGGAGGCCGAGACGGGCGGATCACGAGGTCAGGAGATCGAGACCATCCTGGCTAACACGGTGAAACCTCGTCTCTACTAAAAAAATACAAAAAACTAGCCGGGCGAGGTGGCGGGCGCCTGTAGCCCCAGCTACTCGGGAGGCTGAGGCAGGAGAATGGCTTAAACCCGGGAGGCGGAGCTTGCAGTGAGCTGAGATCCGGCCACTGCACTCCAGCCTGGGCGGCAGAGCGAGACTCTGTCTCAAAAAAAAAAAAAAAAAAAAAGAAGAAATGAATGAGAGGAAAAAATGAGAGAGATAAAAGCCAGTGAGTAAAGTGATGGGGAGAAGGTATATGAGGAATGAAAGAAGGCCAGCAGGTGAAGAAAAAGAAGAAGCTCTGGTGAGGACAATGGAGAAGGAACGACATACAGAAATATGGAAGCATGCTCAAAATGCCTGCCACTTACTCTCACAGAGAAGTTAAAGGGCTGAAAATAGGAATGAATAGCCCTCTCCTTATCTATATTTTAAGGCCTAGATTTTAGGACTGAGCTATTACTATTATTCCACGTAGAAATTTGTAAATATGTACTTTTTATTGAAAGGACAGAGGAAAGAAGAAAGAGGGAAAGGATTTCTAAACCACACTGGTCCAAAAAGAGCTGAAAGAAGAGCAATGTTCTAATGAAGAAAGTGGGGAAGACCACACCAAAGAATTTTTTAAAAAGGGTAGGGTAGTAAAACAGTTAACATGAGAAGTTGCAGATCTTGAATCTGTGGCATATGCAAAATAGGTATGCCAGAAGTGGGATTCAAACCCCTGCTTCCATATGGAGATCAGAACGCCCAGAGGGGGAAGCCTAAGCTTGAGTCTGGTGCCTTAGACTACTCGGCCATCCTGACACCTGCATGGAGTGGGTGGTTCAATCATCTACTTACCGTAATCAATAGTCAATCTGTTCCAGAGACTGTGTTCAGTTGTACAGTGAAAACTAAACTAATTGCAAAACAGAAGAGGAGTAAAGCTGAGTTTTGATGGAAGCTGGAGACTATCACTATGGCACGCAGTTAAGGCAGCCCCAGAGCCAAAGAGCCCGGTGTATTGAGAGCCTGCTCCCGCCCACACCTCCCCTTAATTCCTTGCCCACCAAGTTTCCCTCCTCCCACTCACCCACCAGCCCCACAATCCAAGTCAGTCCCCACGGTGTGGGAATTTCACATATCTGTAGATCTTGTTAGTGATGGCTGTGGAGATTTTTTCTGCTAGCTTGTTGTGATGCTTACACTCTCTTCTCACAATTAAATTGAAAAAGTAACATAGGTAAGGAGGGAGCCAGTGAGAAAGGCTTGAACGCCCCCCTTTAAACCTGTCTTCCAGCATCCAAATCGTCCTTCTAAGTTTAGGTGGCGGCATATTGCACACTTTTCCTGTGTTTCTCCCCAGATCCCCCACTTGTTCCAGCACTTTCTTCACCCTCTGACTTTTCTCTATCTCATTTTTTCCTCTCATTCATTTTTTCCTGATAGCCTGGGGAAAGGGGATACGAAAGTGAAGGAATGTGATATATGGTTCGATATGTGCTAATAGAGGTACGAGTAAAAAGGGTTAATGGCTATTACCAAGCAATAAACTGTATCTGCCTTCCCTTCTCCCTCCTTTCAGTGATGAAGGTGAGAGGCTCATAGCTGTCCCTGCTTTTATTTCATAGTGAAGGGCTTCCAGCATTACAGACACATTGTAAATAAGTTATTGGAGAGTTGCAGGCTGTTTTGTGAATGGACAATGGCCAAAGAGAAGTTGATCTTGTTGTTGTTTACTTGTCTGTCATTTTAAAACAACAAGAGCAACAACAAAAACGGGGTCTTCTTTGGTTACCCAGGCTGGAATGCAGTGGCTATTTGCAGGTGTGATCATAGTGTACCGCAGCCTGGAACTGCTGGTCTCAAGCAATCCTCCTGCCTCAGCCTCCCAAATAGCTAGGACTTGTATTAATAATTTCTTGATCTAGCTGTAGCATGTAAAATATTTTAACAACATTTAGAGATGTGGAAAGAATGAAAACCTTGAGTCAGATATAAGTGGGATTGAATTCAGGCTCCACCCTTATAAGAACCTTGCAGTGGTCCAGAAAAAGGTGATGATGGTTTGGACTAGATGATGGTGGGCATCAGATGCACCACATGAGGAATAAGAGCCAATAGCTTTATCCATAGGGAAGAGTAAAAGGATGTGATCCATGGGCAAGAAGCCTATTTAACAATCAATAGACTAGGTTCTACCCCATACAAGGCCATCATCACAATTTGTCAGCCCATGCTCACAATATCAGAAGCCAAAATTAACAGACTAGAAAACTAAATCAAAGTAGAAATTCTCACCAGTGAAAGAATGTTTTAAATGCTTAAAGAAGGGCTTTTTTTTTTTTTTTTTTTCCCGGAACCAACACAACTGGAGGCAGGCTTTGGCAGAGCTATAATATCTAAATGATGGAAGGTAGTGAAACATCCAGAATAGTTTTGAGCAGGACTATCAAAAAGTTTATTATTGGCATGCTGCCCTGAAAGAAAATAGCCTGCTTTATTCCAGCTATGCTAATCCAACCTTTCTGGAAGCCAGGCATATGGCAAGATTTGCTGCTTTCTTGGCCTGCCCTGCTCAGGAATGTAGCCTTTTGCTTTCTTGTGGGCAAAGCTGACTTTATTGATTTGTTCATTCATTTATTCATTTCACAAATATTTGTTGAATGCACAGCCAAGTTCTGATTCTGCAATTGGTACCAAAGATACAGAAGTGGAGCAGTGGAGGGAGACAGACAAATACATAAAACTGATTGGTGCCAAGGCACTCTCACCAAAGGCCGCCAGGGACACACCTGGAGTTGGGTTTATTACATATTGCATTGAGGGAGAACACACATAGTGGAAACCACGGGTGTCTCACTAATAGGGTGTTAGAAAAAAAATTATAAAATTTAGACTTTGGCGGGGTGATTTGAGAGAGGCTTAAAGAAAGTAGGGCTTTGCCGTGCTTTGGATACTGTCAGGAAGTAGGGGTAATTTTTTTTTTTTTTTTTTTTTTTTTTTTGAGACGGAGTCTTGCTCTGGTCTCCAAGCTGGGAGTGGCAGTGGCGCGATCTCGGCTCACTGCAAGCTCTGCCTCCACGGGGCCACCGCCATTTTTCTGCCTCAGCCTCCCCTTCTGCCACTACTTCAAAAACTAGAAAAAATTAAAACTCTCGCCCGCGGCCCGTCCCATTTTTTCCCCCGGTCCGCCGCGCGCCTTTTGGTTAGGTCCCAGGGCTCTCTTTGGGCATCCTGAGGCGGCCGAGAATCTGGCCCTGAACCCAGGCAGGCGGGCAACGCCCTCTTGACAGTTTGGCGCCGAGATTGCGTTCACTGCACTCTGGCCTGACTACAGGTGAGACTCCTTGTCTTTTACACAACCAAAACACACAAACAAAACAGGGAAAAAAAAAAAAGGAAAAGAAAAAAGAAAAGCTTGCTTATTGATTGATTGATTGATTGATTGAGATGGAGTCTCGCTCTGCGCCCAGGCTGGAGGGCAATAGTGCGATCTTGGCTCACTTCAACCTCTGCCTCCTGAGTTCAAGTGATTCTCCTGTGTCACCCTCCCGAGTAGCTGAGATTACAGGTGCGCATCACCAAGCCCAGCCAATTTTTTTTTTTTTGTATTTTTATTAGAGACCGGGATTCGCCATGTTGGCGAGGCTGGTTTCAAACTCCTGGCTTCAAGTGATCCACCCATCTCAGCCTCCCAAAGTGTTGCGGTTACAGGCGTGAGCCACTGCAACCGGCCTAATGTTTTAAATAATAAAGTTACTGACTCAAAAATAAATAGTCCTGGGTTAGGCAGTCCAGGTCTGGCACAGCTCCTCATGGAACAAGTCTCTTCCTGTCTTCCTCTTCTGCCAAATTTGCTGTGGGGTTTTTGTCCCCATGGTCCCTCTTTACAGGTGTTCAAAATATCTCAAGAATTAAAGAATACTGAACAAACCACGAGCACTATTTCCTGAACTCCCAGGCCATTCTTGTCTTTGAATGAGTTGGGGCTCCAGACAAAATGCGAAGAGAAAATTAGAGGGGGACTTGTATTTTTACTTCCTCCTACCTCTGAAGAACCTAGACATTCCATTTCTGAAAGTGTGGGAAAAATACCAAATGGGGCAACAGAGAACCTTCATTTTCCTTCCACACTTTTTAATCCTCTCGAGGATTCTCCTCGATTAGGCCAATCGTTCCTTGAAACCGTCTCCACCTCCTGGTTCCTCCCTCCAAGATGGCTAGGGAGCCCGCAAATTCGGTCTCCCAGGACCCCTCTGCCCAGAGCAACGAACTCCCTTTGGCAATATAGGAATAATCTTCATTCTCCCTGCAATTGTGTACATGAATAGGCTGAAATGAAAGTACAGTGTGGAGGTTAAATTATCTGCTTGGTGATTAAATGGCTTAGGTGATTGAGCTACAACCCTGGTAGTTTCTGAAAACCATGGATTTCCTGCAGCTTTTCATGGCAATCCAATTACTAATGGGATTACATTATTTAAAGAATGAAGAAAGCTCTTGCAAAAGGGCCTGGGTAGCTCAGTCGGTAGAGCATCAGACTTTTAATCTGAGGGTCCAGGGTTCAAGTCCCTGTCCAGGCGTTAAGTGTAGTTTTGACTTCTGCAGCATGTAGAAGTCAAAACAGAAAACTTCTGCCATATAAACAGTCGTACGCATTGCTAGGTTTAACTTACTTATACCCTCCAAAGACTAAATCACATATTAGCTAGAAAATTTAGGGTTATGGTAAAGATACTTTAACAAGTAACTTGCACTGGAGTTATTGGATAGCTATTTTCAAATTCCCTTACCTGGTGGGGGATAACTACCTCATTCTAGAGGGTGTTGCAGTTTGGGAGGACCCTAGTAGCATGTAGACTCTAAGAGCAGTGGCCTTTGTCTTGTTCATCTCTGAGTTTCCCAGGTCTTAGATAAGATGGTAGTACACAAAACCCTGCAAGAAACACTTACAAACTAAAATCCAGACAGATTTTGAAATTGTTAGTCATCCATTTTGTGCTTTCGTTACAAAGCTACTGTCCTCACCTTAAGATATAATCTAAAACAAAACAAAACAAAACAAAACCAGAAATGGGCTTCTGTGCATTTTTTCTGTGTACAGCACTATAGATTTTATAAGACTTGAAATGGGTTTTGGACAAAAGTCGAGGTTTTACCTAGTGGATACTCTGAGCACAGTAAGTGCATATTCTTTATGACTGTTCCCTCATTTTCACTAAGTCATATGTACCCTAGAGAAGAGGAGTAAAGCTAACAAGATTTCTATCAGAGAAACCCTGTTTTTGAAAAGTTGTGGAAGTTTTCCCACCTTCCAAGTGGACCTCAGAAATCCTTCAGTAGGCAGGGCAGCAGGAATTGTCAGTCCCTGGTTGCACCTGACATAAAAATGAAGTATTCTTTTAGCAGAAACAGGTATTGAAAGGTCAAAAGTCTGCTGTTCCCCAGACTGAACCTCCAGCTCTCTCTTAGGTCCTAATTCAGCTGGTGAAATGATGAGATCTATAAGAAGAGTGAGAGGAATTCAGGGTTTCAAAGACTTTCAGGGTCTCCCAAAGTGTGTCTCAATCACCTGGGGACTCATGTTTCTTCCTGAACTTGAGGAAATGTGTCCAATTTAGTAATGACTGGAGTGAACAAGGTTTCCTCTTCAGAGGAATTAAAAGATACAGAAAGAGGCCAGACGCAGTGGCTCACCCCTGTAATCCCAGCACTTTGGGAGGCCAAAGTGGGCAGATCACTTGAGAGCAGGAGTTCAAGACCAGCCTGGCCAACATGGTGAAGCCCCATTTCTACTAAAAATGCAAAAATTACCTGGGTGTGGTGGCATGCACCTGTAGTCCCAGCTACTCGGGAGGCTGAGGCAGGAGAATTGCTTGAACCTGGGAGGTGGAGGTTGCAGTGAGCCAAGATCATGCCACTGGACTCCAACCTGGGTGACAGAGTGAGACTCAGTCTCAAATAAATAAATAAATAAAAATAAAAGATAGGGAAAGAAGAATGAAAGTTATAACTTACAACACAAGACAGAGGATTTAAATCTGTTGTCCCCTTCAAATTTTTTCTGCACTTTCACAATTGGGATTTCCTGGGTTATTTAGGGTTGGGTGGGAAGTGGAATGACTGCCCACTTCCAAGGGTTTTGCAGACGTAGAAGATCACTTCCCATGTCTCTCGTGCTTCTCCCTTTTTAGCACACCCATCCTAATGCTAACTTTTCCTTTCTCCTCTCCTCCACCTTTCCCTAGGCCCTTCTTCTTTTCCCTCTTGTCTTCTCTTTTCTTCTACCTTTCATTCTCTGTTACCTCTCATTTGCTACTTAAGTGTTTCCTTTCCCATCCATAAGGGCAAAGTTGAATGAATCGCTTGGTAATGCATCGGATGTTGAAAAAATAATATTTGCTGCCACTGTCGTATTCGACCTTTAGTCATGCATGAGCACCTTTGCAGAGGAAGAAAGGAAGCAATGAGGTAAGAACCAAGACAACAAGAGACTTCACAATGTTTCCTGCAATAATGTCAGTTTCAAAATAAGTAAATAAATAAATAAATAAACAAATAAACCTAAACCATGGAAAATGATGAAAGGCTAGATTTTGTCAGGTATGGGACAGGGCAGGAAACAGAAAGCAGTGGCTGTGATTTACATAAATTGTGTTGTTCTTCTCTCCTGGGGGACTCAGAGTTGGGGAAAACAGAATAATTTTGGAGTCCACAAGTGCCATATTGAAAATGTTAGTATGGTTTCACCCATCGAGGTCTGTGTTGCAGGTCCAGCATGCATCTGCTGTGCAATCTGACTTTGCATAAGTTGCCAGGAAAACAGTTCTATGGATTCACATAAATTGGTTCAACTCAACACAGAAGTACAATTTTATTCTTCATTCTTGATTTATTTTCCTTCTGTTTTCATCCATTTCCTCCATCCCCCTCCATTTCATCCCAAGAGTCTCCTGCATTTCTTTCTTCTCTGAATATTATGTACTAGGAACCTCTGGCCAAAGAATGAGATGGATATGAGGGTGAGTGTAGGCATAGCTCTGAGCATGTAAGGGTGAAAGCTATACAAAGCGAAGTGGAACCCAAGTTAATTTTAAGATTTTATGAGTTTTCTGTAGCCTGGGAACATTAGATTCAGGTTTTTCTTCCTTCCCAAATTTTACATTCTCTGATTTTTTCTGCTCGCATAAGCATTTGCCTTGTCAAAGTGAGTACTGTGGAAATTGCTTTATCAGTATTAAAAGATGGTAGAAAAGAGATTTTAAAAAGTGCTACATGTAATGGGATATTTTGACTGTATATTTAATTTAATATAAATTAAAACAAGACTTTCAAGTATTGAGCCCATTGTATAAGCTCTGTTTAGAGAAGGGGTGATTATCCCTACAGTTTCTCATTGAACAGCCCAGGTTAGCTTGTTATTAAACTTGGAAAGCATGAATGCCTCCTAATGGAAGATTACTGTAACCTTAATTCCATGGTCCCACCCCTTAAGGTCCTTATACCAAATATTATTGTAATTACTGACTCCATCTAATTGTTAACTGATACATACTCTGTAGTTATAGATTTGTCTACTACGTTTTGTTTAGTGGCTATTTCAATGCCTCAAATCTTCTCAGTTTGCCTGCATCTGTGAGGGAACACAATACACCTTTACCTCTCTACCATGGATTATCTCATGTGGCTTGCCATAGCACATAATCTTTGCCATCAAGATCTTAACTGCAACCAATTTTCTCCAGAAATATAGGTGTGATATTATATTGATGGCATTCTTCTCTGTGGAGACTTATTTGACACACGCACTCACTCAAGACATACAAACATTTGGCTGAGTGCGGTGGGTCACACCTGTAATCCCAGCACTTTGGGAGGCCAAGGTGGGTGGATCACCTGAGGTCAGGAGGTCTAGACCAGCCTGGCCAACATGGTGAAACCCCGTCTCTACTAAAAATAAAAAAATTTGCTGGGCATAGTGGTGGACACCTGTGATCCCAGCTACTCAGGAGGCTGAGGCAGGAGAATTACTTGAACCCAGGAGGAGGGGGTTGCAGTGAGCCGAGATTGCACCATTGCACTCCAGCCTGGGTGACAAGAGTGAAACTCTGTCTAAAAAAAAAAAAAAAAAAAAGACATACAAACATTCACAAAGGACCTCACAATAAAGGGATGGGTTATTGCTCTTCATGTGCAAAAATAAAATTATATAATGATCTCCTCTATTATTAGATGCTGAACTTTGACAAAATTATTACCATTTTCTAAGACACTCTTAAGAATAGTTGGATAGTCCTTTAGCATTATAAAATACATACACCTCAAGCCACAAGCCAATCAACATCTTGCTTTCTTACTCATTCTTCAACGTAGCACTCCCACTTTGAAATATTTATACTTAAGATACATTTCCAACAATATGAAACTATCTACACACATTAACTGCAGGACTACTTGAAACTGCAAAATACTGGAAACTACCTAAACTACCAAACATAGGATATTTATTGAATGAACTATTGTTTCACACATAATGGTGTAATATGTAGTTATAAAAAGGAATGAGGGTCAAGTGCAGTGGCTCATGCCTGCAATCCCAGCATTTTGGAAGGCCGTGGCAGGAGGACTATTTGAGCACAGGAGTTTGATACTGGCCTGGGTAAAATAGTGAGACCCTGTCTCTTCAAAAAATAATAATAATAAATTAGCTAGGTATGGTGGTGTACGACTGTGGTCCCAGCCACTAGGGAGGTTCAGGTGGGAGGACTTCTTGAGCCCAAGCGGTCAAGGCTGCAGTGTGAGTCCCTTCAGTCACTTGGATTGCAGAGCCTTAGATTGGCTGTATCTCTGTACTGGCAGATTTTGACTGTCTCGGTTGACTCAGTGGACTTTTTGTCAGACCTGGACAACAGAAGCAACACGCATCCTGAAATATTAATGCCATCTACTGAAGCCTGCTGAAGTCTCTTCATACCACAAACAACAGATCTTCTAAATGAGGGAGAGCAAGTAGGGAGTGAGAGAAGAAAGATCTTGTAGAACTGCCAGAGAATGCATTTGTTTTCACTCATCTTTGTTCATATGAAGTCCCTAAGAAACAGTATAAACTAAGGAAAGAGTAAGACTTAAAATATCCCATCCAACTGTGGTAATAAAGTTAAAAACATACACTGACCAAATTTACAACTGGATAAACAGAGGGACAGAACTAAGTGAACTGGTTAAAGGTGTCTCTGTCCCTGCTAACTCCTCCTTAATAACTCGATTTGAAACGGTGCATAACAACTTAAAGTTTCATGTGTTACAAAAAATTGTCAGAATCTTGGAAATGGGCAACAGAAATGATTGGGTGTCTTTTCAGTGAAGTGTTGGGCATTGTGTAATAGACCTCTGGAAATTACTTGATTGTGAGTGTGTACCTTTCACCAAATTTTTATTTGTTAAACTGTTCTAGGACTCCGCAGGAGAAAAGTTGACTTCTAGATAACTCATAGTAATGCAAATGATATTAGTCCATACCAACTCAAATAAATTTTGTTTGATAGAAATATAATTAATTTCTAGTAGAAAATATAACCCCAGATATTACATTTTACTGTCCTGTATAGATTATTATTATTTATTATTATTATTATTATTATTATTATTATTATTATTATTGAGATGGAGTTTCGCTCTGTTGCCCAAGCTAGAGTGCAGTGGCACCATCTCGGCTCACTGCAACCTCTGCCTCCCAGATTCAAGCCATACTCCTGCCTCAGCCTCCCGAGTAGCTATGATTACAGGCACAGGACACCCTGCCTGGCTACTTTTTGTATTTTTAGTAGAGACGGGATTTCACCAGTTCGTCAGGCTGGTTTCGAACTCCTGACCTCGTGATCTGTCTGCCTCCGCCTTCCAAAGTGCTGGGATCACAGGCGTGAGCCACCACGCCAGGCCTTTCCTGTATAGATTATTAATCAGTTTTCCATTTATCATTTACTTATTAATTTCCCCAAGAATCCTAAGATACAAATTATTAAATTCACAGATGGAAGGAGAGGACAAAATAACCCAAAACATCGCCCAATTTGCAAGTGATGCAGCCTAAATGTAAACTTCACCACCCACCCCAGTAGTTCGGCCCTTTCTGCCTCAAAGTCACTCCTGTGGCAGGCCAGCCTCAAACGACTCTCACCAGCTAGCATGCTTGGAACACACTAAGGCAAAGAAAAACGCATTTCTTGTTCCCAACAACCAGTCGAGGAATGAGAATTCCCAATTAGAGATCCTGGTGTGTTTCTAGAGCCAGCTGAACACACTTTGAATACTGGCGCGTTCGGTGACCTCTCTTCCCAGAGAGAAGGTGGCAGTGGACTTCCATCAGATGATGGCTTGCTGCGTGAACCCACTGATAAACCAATACGCAGGAATCCGACTTAAAGTGACAAAACCTGGGCCAGGCGCGGTGGCTCACGCCTGTAATCCCAGCACTTTGGGAGGCCGAGGTGGGTGGATCACCTGAGGTTGGGAGTTTGAGGCCAGCCTGGCCAACATGGAGAAATCCCATCTCTACTAAAAATATAGAATTAGCTGGGTGGCGCATGGCTGTAATCCCAGCTACTCGGGAGCCTGAGGCAGAGAATCGCTTGAACCCGGGAGAGGGAGGTTGCAGTGAGTTGAGATCGCGCCATTGTACTCCAGCCTGGGCCACAAGAGTGAAACTCCCTCTAAATAAATAAATAAATAAATAAATAAATCAAAACCAGAAAGACATGCTTTCTAAGATTGGTCTTCTTAAGGCCTGACTTGCTTTTTAACATTGGAATTGTTTAAGGTTGGCATCAACAGTATCTACTCGCCTACCCCGTCGGGGAATCGAACCCCGGTCTCCCGCGTGACAGGCGGGGATACTCACCACTATACTAACGAGGACTCCTTCGTAAAGTTGTGAAAAGAAACTCTATTGAAGTGGTATTCATACATTGGCTACTGAATTTTTTTTCTTGACAGAGGCCCTAAAAAATGCTAATCTTCATATTAAAAAGTTGTTATGAGATTCTATAAAACAGATTTCCCATGTTGCTTCAAAAATCTGAAAACGGCAGTTCTGCAAAAGATTATGACTTTGCTGAAAATAGTTCTAGGTCATGAATAGCAAAGAAATCTTCATTAGTAGTAAGGAGTACAGTAAACTTAAAAAGCTTCCTATGCTCGAAATATCCTCCTTTCTTCTTCAACTCAAGTTTATTCATTATAGGTTTACCTCAAGGTCACCGTCCCCCAGGATTTTTTCTCAGACCAGTATGAGTTAGATGGCCTCTGCTTCTGTTTACCATGATAAAAATATACATATATTAATTTCTACATTTCCTTTCATAAAGGAAGGATCTTGAAGTCTAGGTTTTAGATTTTGCAGCATTGACATTAAATACGTGTTTATTTTTGTATAGCCGTTTAGTAGTAGAAATCCCATTCCTAGGAATGTGTTTCAGTGAAATTCCAGCTGAGTTCAATAAGTGGCTTCACAGAAATAAGATATTAATTGTACCAATTTGATGTAACAGGGAATTAAAGGCAACCTGATGTGCATCAGAAATCTGAATAAGTGTGTACTGAGAGAAAATCAGCAAGTTTTCTGGCACTGCCATAACATGTCACAAACTGGGTGGTTTAAAACAAAAATTTGCTCTCAGTTCTGTTGTCTAGGAGTCTGAAATCAAAGTGTCTGCAGTCACCCTCTCTGAAGGCTCTAGGGAAGAATATTTCCTTGCCTCTTCCTAGCTTCTGGTGGCTCCTGGAAACCTCTAGTGTACCTTGGGTTGTAGCTGCGTAATTCCTATCTCTGTCTCTGTTGTTGTGTGGCCTTCTTTTCTCTATGTCTCTGTATGCTTTCTCTTCTTATAAAGACACCAGTCATTGAATTTAAGCCTCGCCCTAATCCAGTATGACCTCATCTTAACTAATTACATCAGCCAAGACCCTATTTTCAAATAAAGTCACATTTTGAGGTTCTGGATGGACACAAACTTGGGGGCAACATTTTTAATCCACTACAACTAAGAATGAAGCAGTGTTATATGCATGAGCTTAATTAACTACACCAAAGTAAACATTGAGAGCTGTAAAATTACTGATTACAATTGGCTGTGGGTGAGAGGGAAGAGAGGCGGGGAGGAAGAATATGCAATCTTGCATTGTTAATTGTTCAAACTAAGGAAACAAAGAGATTGTCTAAAGAAACACAATAACCAAGCTCTTAAATAATAACATAATGATGAAGATAACAAATAGATAAAATTACAAACTTTCTAAAATATCAGAACACGTAGAATGACAAAATAGCTTATTTTCAAAATAGAAACTGAAAACTTAAATAAGTGGAAAAACATATCATGTTTACAGATAAGAAGACTTAATATCTCAACCATATAATTTCTTCCCAAACTGATCTATTGATTCAGTGTAATTTCAACATAAATTCCAAAAGCGTTTTTCCAAGAATTTGATAAACTTGTAAAATTTTATGGAAGTGCATAGGAACTATAATAGCGAGAACACTTACTAAAAATAAGGAGAGAATTGCCAACAAACTTGCAGGACTTATTAGACATTCCAGAAATTCATATATTAAAACAGGTACTGATATAAAATCTTGAGTTGACAAAATACAAAAAAGAGCTCATTAAAGAAAAACCCATACATATATAAACTCTGGTATATTGACTGAGGGTTATGCCAGATCATAGGAGAGTTGGGGGTGTTTAATGAATGAAGCCAGGAATATAATATTCTTATAGAGGGAAACACGAAGTTGGGTAAAGATTAACACCATGAGCTGGGCGCGGTGGCTCACGCCTGTAATCCCAGCACTTTGGGAGGCTGAGGTGGGTGGATTGCCTAGGTCAGGAGTTCAAGACCAACTTGGCCAACATGGTGAAACCCCGTCTTTACTAAAAATACAAAAAATTAGCCGGGCTCGGTGGTAGGCACCTGTAATCCCAGCTACTTGGGAGACTGAGACAGGAGAATCGCTTGAACCTGGGATGTGGAGGTTGCAGTGATGCAAGGCAATGTCGTTTCACTCCAGCCTCGGCAACAAGAGAGAAACCCTGTCTAAAAAAAAAAAAAAAAAGATTAACACCATGAAGATCAAGGACATAAATGTCAAGAACAAAATTTGCAATTCTTACTAGTATTTATACAAATCAATCAGGACTGTGTATACACTAGTTAGGTAGTAAGATGGAGACATTTAATACAACAAATTGGCTACACAAGTGATAGAGAAACTGATATGACAAATGGGACAGAGATTAGCAAGAACTGGAAATCACTAAAGGCCAAAAGCCTCTGCCACCTGGAAGAACCTGAAGCCGCAGCAGGCTTACCCTTCAGGCTCTTGACACATTAAGATGTAGCAGAAGCCCAGGAGGGATGGGTAATACCCTGTTTCCACTTTTCCTTCTTCCCTTTCATCTCCATTCAGTGCCTAACATTGGTTAAGTCCAGCCAGAAGTCAGTTGACAAGGGAGTCTGGGAAACGCAGTTTACGTCATTGCAGTGTAGAGCACAAAAGAGTATGGGTGATGAGTAAGTCTGAGCAAAAACAGCTAAGTGAACTCTACCTCTTTTGCTACTCAACATCCAATCTCAGCATTTTACCAATATTTAACTCACATTCAAAAACTAATGCTTTCTGCACATGAAGAGATCCTTAAACTCCCCCAGCAAACAGAAGCAAGTACCATCACACTTTCTGGAGGAGACAGCATTATTAGAGCCTAGGAATTGAAATTATCTGGCTTAAGGTTTAATCGTACTTGTCCTGTCCAGTAAGAGCTAAAGTGAAGGAGAACATGCAGCTGTTCCCATAGATGGTGCCCAAAGCAGGCAGACAGTGGTAGAAATTATCTGACTCCTTTTGTTATGCCCAGACCGTTTATTCCCCGAAGAAGACCACCAGAGTCCAGAGTCAAAGCCAAGCAGCAAGGATCTTTAATGCAAGTTCGAACTTGGTCCCTCCATTCTACAACATACAATGGGCCCCGAATGATGCATGTGCCCGCTTTTTATAGCCCGATGCATACAGGATATGTAAGGTTACAGAGGTACAAAGGAATTCTTTTGGTTGCAGCATTACAACTGGTAATTGGTTAATACAATTAACAGTTTTCCATTTGTTCCC
>NW_016809319.1:1521371-1526558 GCF_001698545.2 Rhinopithecus bieti | reverse complement strand
AAAAAAAAAAAAAAAAAAAAAAAAAAAAAAAATATTAAATATGCCTGGAAACAACTCAGAGGCTCATTGGTTGATGTGTGAAAGGCCTGATGCAAAGATTTTTGAAGTCTGCACTCTGAAATGAGAAAATTTCCCATGGTATATGCATAATATATGCAAGAAAATTATTCATATATTAGCTGCTCCTACCCCACAAAAAAATCCTCAATATACTCTAAAATATAGAAAAAGTAGAAATCAACATTTTCTGACCTTTGAAAATTATAAAACTTTCTTTTAAAAACTAGGGCTGGCCATGCACGGTGGCTCATGCCTATAATCCCAGCACTTTGGGAGGCTGAGGCGGGTGGATTACCTGACATTATGTGGGGAAAAGAAAGCTAGATCAGACTGTTACTGTGTCTGTGTAGAAAGAAGTAGACATAAGAGACTCCATTTTGTTCTGTATTAAGAAAAATTCTTCTGCCTTGAGATGCTGTTAATCTGTAACCCTAGCCCCAATCCTCTGCTAGGAGAGACATGCGCTGTGTTGACTCAAGGTTTAATGGATTTAGGGTTATGCAGGATGTGCTTTGTTAAAAAAAGTGCTTGAAGGCAGTATGCTTGTTAAAAGTCATGCCATTCTTTAATCTCAAGTAACCAGGGACACAATACACTTCGGAAGGCCGCAGGGACCTCTGCCTAGGAAAGCCAGGTATTGTCCAAGGTTTCTCCTCATGTGATAGCCTGAGATGTGGCCTCCTAGGAAGGGAAAGACCTGACCATCCCCTAGCCCGATACCCATAAAGGGTCTGTGCAGAGGAGGTTTAGTAAAAGAGGAAGCCCTCTTTGCAGTTGAGATAAGCGGAAGGCATCTGTCTCCTGCTCGTCCCTGGGCAATGGAATGTCCCGGTGTAAAACCCAATTCTATGTTCTATTTGCTGAGATAGGAGAAAACAGCCTTAAGGCTGGAGGTGAGACATGCTGGCGGCAATATTGTTCTTTAATGCACCGAGATGTTTATGTATGTGCACATCAAAGCACAGCATCTTTTCTTAACCTTGTTTCGACATAGAGACCTTTGTTCACATTTTCCTGCTGACCCTCTCCCCGCTATTACCCTATTGTACTGCCACATCCCCCTCTCCGAGAGTAGAGATAATGATCAATAAATACTGAGGGAACTCAGAGACCAGTGCCAGGGCGGGTCCTCCCTATGCTGAGCACCGGTCCCCTGGGCCCACTTTTCCTTTTCTTTCTTTTTTTTTTTTTTTGTATTTTTAGTAGAGACAGGGTTTCACTATGTTGGTCAGGCTGGTCTCGAACTCCTGACCTCAGGTGATCCACCCACCTCGGCCTCCCAAAGTGCTGGGATTACAGGCATGAGCCACTGTGCTCGGCCCACTTTTTCTTTCTCTATACTTGTCTCTGTGTCTCTTTCTTTTCTCCATCCCACCTGACAAGAAATGCCCACAGGTGTGGAGGGACAGGCCACCCCTTCATCTGGATGCTTGAGCGTGGTCATTGAGGACAAGTCAATGAGAGATTCCAAAGTACGTCTATGGTCAGCCTTGCGGTAAGCCTGTGCACTCAAAAGAACCTAGGGTAAAAATGGGGCAAACTAAAAGTAAATATGCCTCTTAGCTCTATTAAAATTGTTTTTAAAAGATGAGGAGTTAGAGTCTCTACAGAAAATCTAATCACGCTATTTCAAACAATAGAACAATTCTGCCCACGGTTTCTAGAACAGGGAACTTTAGATCTAAAAGATTAGGAAAAAATTGGCAAAGAATTAAAACAAGCAAGTAGGTAGGGTGAAATCATCCCACTTACAGTATGGAATGATTGGGTCATTATTAAAGTAGCTTTACAACCGTTTCAAACAGGAGAAGATAGTGTTTCAGTTTCTGATGCTCCTGAAAGCTGTGTAATCGATTGTGAAGAAGAGGCAGGGATAGAATCCTGGAAAGGAATGGAAAGTTCACATTGTAAATATGTAGCAGAATTGGCAATGGCTCAGTCAACGCAAAATGTTGACTATAATCAATTACAGGAGGTGACATATCCTGAAACGTTAAAATTAGAAGAAAAAGGTCAAGAATTAGTGGGACCATCAGAGTCTAAACCACGATGGCCAACTCGTCTTCCAGCAGCTCAGATGCCTGTAACATTACAACCTCAAATGCAGGTTAGACAAGTACAAACCCCAAAAGAAGATCAAATAGAACAAGATAGAGTCTCTGTCACGGCAGTGCCAATTCAAACACAGTATCCACAATATCAGCCGCTAGAAAATAAGACCCAATTGCCAGTAGCCTATCAATATTGGCTGCCAGCTGAACTTCAGTATCGGCCGCCCCCGTAAAATCAGTATGGACAGCCAGGAATGTTTCCAGCACCACAGGGCAGGGCGTTATAGCCTCAGTCGCCCAGTATGAGACTTAATCCTACAGCACCACCTAGTGGAGAGGGTAGTGAATTACATCACATTATTGAGCAAGAAAACAAGGAGATACTGAGGGGGGGCAATTCTCGGTAATATTAGAACGGATACCATCTGGAGAAGGGGCCCAAGAGGGAGCGCCTCCCCTAGCTGAAGCCAGATATGAGTCATTTTCTATAAAAATGCTAAAATATATGAAAGAGGGAATAAAACAGTATGGACCCAACTCCACTTATATAAGAACATTATTAGATTCCATTGCTCACGGACATAGACTCATTCCTTATGACTGGGAGATTTTGGCAAAATCATCACTCTTACCCTCTCAATTTTTACAATTTAAGACTTGGTGGATTGATGGGGCACAAGAACAGGTCCGAAAAAATAGGACTGCCAATCCTCCAGTAAACATAGATGCAGATTAACTATTAGGAACAGGTCAAAATTGGAGCACTACTGAGCAACAAGCAATAATGCAAAATAAGGCCATTGAGCAAGTTAGAGCTATCCGCCTTAGAGCCTGGGAAAAAATCCAAGACCCAGGAACCACCTGCCCCTCATTCGATACAGTAAGACAAGGCTCTAAAGAGCCCTACCCTGATTTTGTGGCAAGGCTCCAAGATGCTGCTCAAGTCAATTACCGATGAGAATTCCTGTAAGGTCATAGTGGAGTTGCTGGTGTACGAAAACGCCAGTCCTGAGTGTCAATCAGCCATTAAGCCATTTAAAGGAAAGGTCCCAGCAGGATCAGATGTCATCTCAGAGTACGGAAAAAGCCTGTGATGGAATTGGAGGAGCTATGCATAAAGCTATGCTTATGGCTCAAGCAATCACAGGAGTTACTTTAGGAGGACAAGTTAGAACATTTGGGGGAAAATGTTATAATTGTGGACAAATTGGCACCTAAAAAAAATTACCCAGTCTCAAACAAACAAAATATATTCAAGGTATTACAACAACAGATAAAGAGCCACCTGACTTATGTCCAAGATGTAAAAAAGTAAAACATCGGGCTAATCAATTTCATTCTAAATTTGATAAAAATGGGCAACCATTGTCGGGAAACGAGAAGAGGGGCCAGCCTCAGGTCCTGCAACAAACTGGGGCATTCCCAATTCAGCCTTTTGTTCCTCAGGGTTTTCAGGGACAACAACCCCCACTGTCGCAAGTACTTCAAGGAATGAACCCGTTACCACAATATAGCAATTGTCCCCTGCCACAAGCAGCAGTGCAGCAGTAGATTTATATACTATACAAGCAGTCTCTCTGCTTCCAGGGGAGCCCCCACAAAAAATCCCCACAGGGACATATGGTCCACTGCCTAAGGGGACTCTAGGACTAATCTTAGGAAGATCAAGTCTAAATCTAAAGAGAGTTCAAATTCATACTGGTGTGGTTAATTCAGACTACAAAGGTGAAATTCAACTGGTTATTAGCTCCTCAATTCCTTGGAATGCCAGTCCAGGAGACAGGATTGCTCAATTATTACTCCTGCCTTATATTAGGTTGGTAACAGTGAGATAAAAAGAACAGGAGGGTTTGGAAGCACTGATTTGGCAGGAAAGGCTGCATATTGGGCAAGTCAGTTCTCAGAGAACAGACCTGTGTGTAAGGCCATTATTCAAGGAAAAAGTTTGAAGGGCTCACAGACACTGGAGCAGTCGTCTCTATCATTGTTTTAAATCAGTGGCCAGGCTGTCACAGGACTTGTCGAAAAGGCTGTTACAGGACTTCTCAGCATAGGCATTGCCTTCAAGTGTATCAAAGTACGTGATTTTACATTGTTTAGGGCCGGATAATCAAGAAAGTACTGTTCAACCAATGATTACTTCCATTCCTGTTAATCTGTGGGGTCGAGATTTGTTACAACAATGGGGTGCGGAAATCACTGTGCCTGCTCCATTATGCAGCCCCATGAGTCAAAAAATCATGATTAAGATGGGATATGTAACAGAAAAGGGATTAGGAGAACATGAAAATGGCATTAAAGTCCCAATTGAGACTGAGGGAAATCAAGAAAGAAAAGGAATAGGGTGTCCTTTTTAGGGGTGGCCACTGTAGAGCCTCCTAAACCCATTCCATTAACTTGGAAAACAGAAAAACCATTATGGGTAAATCAGTGGCCACTACCAAAACAAAAACTGGAGGCTTTGTGTTTATTAGAAGGAACAATTAGAAAAGGGACATATTGAGCCTTTATTCTCGCCTTGGAATTCTCCTGTGTTTGTAATTCAGAAAAATTCCGGCCGATGGCGTATATGTTGACTGACTTACCAGCCGTCAATGCCGTAATTCAACCCATGGGACCTCTCCAACCCGGATTGCCTGCCCGGCCATGATCCCAAAAGACTGGCCTCTAATTATAATTGATCTGAAGGATTGTTTTTTTACTATTCCTCCGGCAGAGCAGGAATGTGAAAAATTTGCCTTTACTATACCAGTCATAAATAACAAAGAACCAGCCACCAGGTTTCAGTGGAAAGTGTTACCTCAGGGAATGCTTCATAGTCCAACTATTTGTCAGACTTTTGTAGGTCAAGTCCTTCAACCAGTTAGAGACAAATTTTCAGACTGTTATAACATTCAGTATGTTGATATTTTATGTGCTTCAGAAACGAGACAAATTAATTGACTGTTACACATTTCTGCAAGCAGAGGTTGCCAAAGCAGGCCTGACAATAGCATCTGATAAGATTCAAACCTCTCCTCCTTTTCATTATTTAGGGATACAGATAGAAAATAGAAAAATTAAGCCACAAAAAATA
>NW_016809319.1:1514503-1520603 GCF_001698545.2 Rhinopithecus bieti | reverse complement strand
AATAAGAAGAGACACATTAAAACATTAAATGACTTTCAAAATTGCTAGGAGATATTAATTGAATTCAGCCAACTCTAGGGATTCCTACTTATGCCATGTCAAATTTGTTCTCTATCCTAAGAGGAGACCCAGACTTAAATAGTAAAAGAATAGTAACCCCAGAGGCAACAAAAGAAATTAAATTAGTGGAAGAAAAAAAATTTGGTTAGCGCAAATAAATAGAATAGATCCGTTAGCTCCAGTCCAACTTTTGATTTTTGCTACTGCACATTCTCCAACAGGCATCATTGCTCAAAATACTGATCTTGTGGAGTGGTCATTTCTTCCTCACAGTACAATTAAGACTTTTACATTGTACTTGAATCAAATAGCTACATTAATTGGTCAGGCAAGATTACGAATAATAAAATTGTGTGGAAATGACCCAGACAAAATAGTTGTTCTATGAGTTATTGTTCCTTTAAACATGGAACAAGTTAGACAAGCCTTTATCAATTCTGGTACATGGCAGATTGATCTTGCTAATTTTGTGGGAATTATTGATAATCATTACCCAAAATAAAATCTTCCAGTTTTAAAATTGACTACTTGGATTTTACCTAAAATTGCCAGACATAAACCTTTAGAAAATGCTCTCACAGTATTTACCGATGGTTCCAGCAATGGAAAAGCGGCTTACGCGGGGCCAAAAGAGTGAGTAATCAAAACTCAATGTCAATTGGCTCAAAGAGCAGAGTTGGTTGCAGTCATTACACTGTTACAAGATTTTAATCAACCTATTAATATTGTATCAGATTCTGCATATGTAGTACAGGCTACAAGGGATGTTGAGACAGTTCTAATTAAATATAGCATGGATGATCAGTTAAACCAGCTGTTCAATTTATTACAACAAACTGTAAGAAAAGAAATTTCCCATTTTATATTACTCATATTTGAGCACACACTAATTTACCAGGGCCTTTAACTAAAGCAAATGAACAAGCTGACTTACTGGTATTATCTGCATTCATAAAAGCATAAGAACTTCATGCTTTGACTTATGTAAATGCAGCAGGATTGAAAAACAAATTTGATGTCACATGGAAACAGGCAAAAGATATTGTATAACATTGCACCCAGTGTCAAGTCCTACACCTGCCCACTGAAGAGGCAGAAGTTAATCCCAGAGATCTGTGTCTTAATACGTATGGCAAATGGATGTCACGCATGTACCTTCATTTGGAAGATTATCATACGCTCATGTAACAATTGATACTTATCCACATTTCATATGGGCAACCTGCCAGACAGGAAAAAGTATTTCCCATGTTAAAAAACATTTATTATCTTGTTTTGCTGTCATGGGAGTTCCAGAAAAAATTAAAACTGACAATGGACCAGGATACTGTAGTGAAGCTTTCCAAGAATTCTTAAATCAGTGGAAAATTATACATACAACATACAACAGGAATTCCCTATAATTCCCAAGGACAGGCCATAGTTGAAAGAACTAACAGAACACTCAGAACTCAATTAGTTAAACAAAAAGAAGGGGGAGACAGTAAGGAGTATACCACTCCTCAGATACAACTTAATCTAGCACTCTATACTTTAAATTTTTTAAACATTTATAGAAATCAGACTACTACTTCTGCAGAACAACATCTTACTGGTAAAAAGAACAGTCCATATGAAGGAAAACTGGTTTGGTGGCAAGACAACAAAATTAAGACATGGAAAATAGGGAAGGTGGTAATGTGGGTGAGAGGTTTTGCTTGTGTTTCACCAGGAGAAAATCAGTTTCCTGTTTGGATACCCACAAGACATATGAAGTTCTACAATGAACCCATTGGAGACGCAAAGAAAAGTGCCTCCACGGAGACAGAAACACCACAATCGAGCATCATCGACTCACAAGATGAGCAAAATGATGATGTCAGAAGAACAAATGAAATTGCCATCCATCAAGAAGGCGGAGCCGCCGACTTGGGCACAATTAAATAAGCTGACACAGTTAGCTAAAAAAAGCCTAGAGAACACAAAGGGGACACAAACTCCAGAGAATATGCTGCTTGCAGCTTTGATTTTATCAACGGTGTTAAGTCTCCCCATGCCTGCAGGAGCAGCTGCAGCTAATTATACCTACTGGGCCTATGTGCCTTTCCCACCCTTAATTCGGGCAGTCACATGGATGGATAATCCTATTGAAGTATATGTTAATAATAATAGTATATGGGTACCTGGCCCCACGATCGTTGCCCTGCCAAACCTGAAGAAGAAGGGATGATGATAAATATTTCCACTGGGTATCGTTATCCTCCTATTTGCCTAGGGAGAGCACCAGGATGTTTAATGCCGGCAATCCAAAATTGGTTGGTAAAAGCACCTACTGTCAGCACCACCAGTAGATTTACTTATCACATGGTAAATGGAATGTCACTCAGGCTACAGGTAAATTATTTACAGGACTTTTCTTATCAAATTTAGGCCTAAAGGGAAACCTTGCCCCAAGGAAATTCCCAAAGGATCAAAAGACACAGAAGTTTTAGTTTCGGAAGGACGTGTGGCCAATAGTGCTGTGATAATTACAAAATGATGAATTCGGAACTATTATTGATTGGGCATCTTGAGAACAATTCTACCACAATTGCACAGGGCAAACTCAATCTTGTCCCAGTGTGTGAGTCCAGCTGTTAATAGTGACTTAACAGAAAGTTTAGACAAACATAAGCACAAAAAATTACAGTCTTTCTACCCTTGGGAATGGGGAGAAAAGGGAATCTCTACTCCAAGACCAAAAATGATAAGTCCTGTTTCTGATCCTGAACATCCAGAATTATGGAGGCTTACTGTGGCCTCATACTGCATTAGAATTTGGTCTGGAAATCAAACTGTAGAAATAAGAGATCGTAAGCCATTTTATTCTATCGACCTAAATTCCTGTCTAACAGTTCCTTTGCAAAGTTGTGTAAAGCCCCCTTATATGCTAGTTACAGGAAATATAGTTATTAAACCAGATTCCAGTCATTCCATCACCAGTTTATTATTTTTATATCATGTCCTTTTCCACTTCTCTTGAAATATTGGGGATACGTTTCAAATAATATTAGGAAAGGGTAATTTAATGAAGAAAGCGATGCCTTTGTCTGTTTCGGCCTTTGTAATAATTTCCTTCTCCTCACAAGATGTTCTCAAATGGGCTGGGAGTTAGACCTAACTAAAGTAAAACCATTGATTTTCGCCTGAACAGGGACTTGAACCCTGGACCCTCAGATTAAAAGTCTGATGCTCTACCGACTGAGCTATCCAGGCTCTCCATCACCAGCTGGAAGGCACTAGGAAGTGCTAATAAGGCTCGTGATTTCGGTAATTACTCGGGTCTTCCAAGCGTTCTGGTCATACACCGGTGCTTCAGCACTGCAGCCGAGCTTTATTATATTGAGCATTCATTTAACCCTCAAACTGTTCATGCGTTAAATATAAAATTATTGTGTTGTATTTATTACAGGGGAAATGACGAAGAAAATCGGGCTCAGAATAGAGTGGGACCCCTTCGGTAGTGAATATTCCCACTACCGTGTGCAGCTCATTATTGCACACAGGAGCCCTTAGAGATCGTAGCTGGCTGGTAAAGGCGCTTTAGAGCGTACTCTCGGGCTTCTTCATCAGCTTACCAGAAGGTTGGAGGCAGAAGGTACGCATTTCAACAACGACTTCAATAAGTGGGAAGAAACTTCAGAAGAATCAAACATTTGGGTAAAGAAAGATTAAGTTATGGCACAATGGAAGTAGTTCAATTCCCATTGTTTCCTCCGGTGTTTTCCTAGCTCTTCAGAGATGAGGTTTCCTGGAATCGTAATGCCAGAGCAACACACATGTGACACCCGCTTCTGTCTGGGGAATTACCTCCTTCAAAACGCACTTCTCCAAGAGTTTTGTAATATCTTTTTCCGGGTCGTCCAACCTAGTCTTCATCTTTCGCTCTTTTTCTTCACCTCTTCCTCCGTCTTTCCCTTCTTCTCCACACCGATCTCTGCTCCTCTACCGCCTTATTTTTCAGACCTCCCATTTGCAGATTCACTCATTTCTCCGCCCGTGCTTCCGTTCTTTCAAAGTGGACAACTAGGTTTCAGAAAGGACCAGGCAGTTAAAACAGAGCTTACACCCTCAGTCACAGTAGGTCTTCAATCACTCATGACAGGTGTTAAAGCACCTCTGACGAGTGCCAGATCCAACGTTTTGGAGGGAAAAAACAAGAAGTTAGCAGAGGATGGTTTCGATCCATCGACCTCTGGGTTATGGGCCCAGCACGCTTCCGCTGCGCCACTCTGCTGTCCCGGGGGGTTGTTGTTACTTATACATCTCCTAACATCGCTGTCCAGTTGTGTCAATGTATTTTTTTCTTCCTTATCTATTTATTTTCTCTAGTCTGCCTTTCATCCTCGAGTTGTCTCACGTTTCCCTCTCAACATAGTCACCTACGACTTGTTGTTTGCTCCTTTGCAACTTAAGAAACCCTATTGAAATCCGTTCTCAGGAACTTGATATTCAACCTGTTAGGCTCTCATACACTGACTTCTAGGGTTGAAATTAGAACTCACGGTTTGTTTGTTTGTTTGTTTGTTTTCCGCGCCTTCTATAGCACACACACTGTCTGCATTTGGAACACCTTGGCTCCTCCGTGTCCCTGGTAAGGCAAGGGCACTGTGTGGTCTTGAGGCCCGGTCCTCTGCCAGGTTGGAGAGACTAAGGAGAAACTGAAGATGCAGCGAACGGAAGAGAAGGAAATGCATGTACTTCCGAAAATCTTTTCTCGCGGAATTGAGGGAGACGTGGAGACGACATGCCTACTCAAAGAAGATTCAGTTTTCTGTGTCCCCCACCACAATGAAACTTCTTTCACAGAGATCGTAATGGGTATTCCTAACTACAAGAAGAGCGTGTGTGTGTTGACCACTTGGCCTTTGGACACTGGATGGGAAAACTGAGGCTCAGATCGCGTTCTAGTTGTGTCTGTGGACCCGTTTTTGTCAGTCTTGGTTCTTCCAGCCAAGGAATTGCGCAAAGCTGTTTTAAAGATCCTGAGTATAATTTAAGCTCCCCAGTGGGGTGGGCTTCACGGGCCTGACATCTATGGAGTCGCACAACTTACCACCATCCCCCGAGCACCCCTACACACACTCAGCCCTACTCTTGGGGTTTAACGTTTTGTAATGGCTCTCTTGAAGTTCTCAATAGTTTTATCCTTAAACTTGTGTTTTGTAAGCTATAGCCAACATGACAATGTAGCAAGCTTAGGTATGGGGGTCAGTTGGCTCCCAAGAGTTCTGCCCAAGAGTTGGCTCCCAAGAGCTCTGCCTCCCCTGGATGGGTTTTCAGCAGCGAATTTGCCCTGCTAACTGACATCCTTCCCCACTCTCTTTCCCGACCCCTCTTCCCCACCTACCTCCAGCAGTAAAGCCCCCTAGGGGGTCTACAGAAGAAGAATTAAGTTCCTGCAGCCTAATCCCGGGGTTTCTGGGATGTGGCATAATGGCTGTCATTCCTGACACTGGCTGGCAGCCTGGCAGTGCCCAGGTGAGTTGGGAGGGCGTCGTGGTGGGAGTGAGCCTGTAATTCACACCCATATCAGTATACATTAATAATTATAACAGCATTGCCTCCCTGCTTTTTGAACCAGGGCTCCCTCATTTTAATTTTTCACTGGGCCCTACAAATTATATAGCTGGTCCTGCTTCCCAAATTTCAGTGGTGTTTGGTTCTCTTTGCTGGGCTCCCCTCAGGCTTCTTTACTATCTTGTTTTCACACTTGAAAAATCAGACCCTGGTGGCCGGGCACGGTGGCTCACGTCTATAATCCCAGCACTGTGGGAGGTTGAGGCGGATGGATCGCGAGGTCAGGAGTTCGAGACCAGCCTGAGCAATATGGTGAAACCTCGTCTCTACTAAAAACACAAAAAAGTTAGCCAGGCGTGCTGGCGCATGCGTGTATTCTCAGCTACTCGGCAGGCTGAGGCAGGAGAATTGCTTGAAACCGGGAGGCGGAGGTTGCAGTAAGCCAAGTCGTGCCACTGCACTCCAGGATGGGCGACAGAGCAAGACTCCATCTCAAAAAAAA
>NW_016809319.1:1510264-1514413 GCF_001698545.2 Rhinopithecus bieti | reverse complement strand
GGCTCTAAAAAAAAAAAAAAAAAAGAAGAAGAAGAAGAAAAGAAAAGAAAAATCAACCCCTGGATTCTTAAAGGTGGAGCTTGGAGTCCTCAAGGTAAGAATTTGGAGGCTTCATTTTGAAACCCCAATGCTTAACACTGCTGTAAGTTTCTATTTTTACATTATCTAAATTTTATAAAATTCAAGTCAGAAAAGATGCCAAACCGTTTAAATTACTAACACATTTAGATAATATATCAACTAACCTCTAACAATTTAATTACTTATCAGACATTTTTTGAGCAGTGACAAAGATTTCTTCATGACCAAACTCTAGTCAGGTTCCTCTGAAGGCTCTTCTCAACTAAAGCCCCGACTTTTGTACTTACATGTTTGTAGCTCTGCTTTGCCCACTTTTAACAATAATCGTGCTAAGTCAGTTTAGCCAGAATCCCTCATCCTCTATTATCTGATCTTCCTTCATATCTGATCAGGATCCTCATTCTCCACCATGCTCCAGTGATGTCATCTCCTTGGCCTGCCTTCAAGAATTCTATCAGGCCAGGTTAACCAGAAACCCCCTTACCTGTGATGTTTCCTTTCAGTTATTTTCCATCCACTGACCTCATCTCCCCACCCTGATCCTTGGCCATAAATTCCCACTTTTCCTTGTTGTATGCAAAGTTGAGCCCAGTCTCTCTCACTTACTGCAAAATCCCCTTGTAATAAAGTTTTCCTTACTGTCTTTAACAATTGCCATAAATAATGTTTTCCTTAACACCAACACCGTGTGTGTTGCTTTTTATATATAAATAACACATAATTTAATAAATTTGAGCTATAAAAGATGCCAATCAAAATATTCATATTTTATAAGTTTTGTTGTTGTTGTTTTGCTTTTGTTTGTCTGTTTTTGAGACGGAGTTTTGCTCTTGTCACCCAGGCTGGAGTACATTGGTGCAATCTCGGCTCACTTCAACCTCCTCCTCCCCGGTTCAAGCGATTCTCCTGCCTCAGCCTCCTGAGTAGCTGGGATTACAGGCGCCTACCACCACGCCCAGCTAATTTTTGTATTTTTAATAGAGATGGGGTTTCACCATATTGGCCAGACTGGTCTCGAACTCCTGACCTCAGGTGATCTGCCCACCTCGGCTTCCCAAAATGCTGGGATTACAGGCGTGAGCCACAGTGCCAGGGCGAGATTTAAAACACTATCTTCACTGTACATTTTGGTATTCCTTTTTTAAAATTATTTTTATTTTTATTTTGAGACAGAGTCTGACTCTGTCAGCCAGGCTGGAGTGCAATGGCGCGATCTCGGCTCACTGCAACCTCTGCCTCCCGGGTTCATGCGATTCTCCTGCCTCAGCTTCCTGAGTAGCTGGGATCACAGGCACCCACAACCACGCCCGGCTAATTTTTAAAATATTTTTGGTGGAGATGGAGTTTCACCATGTTGGCCAGGCTGGTCTCAAACTTCTGACCTCAGGTGACCTGCCCGTCTCTGCCTCCCAAAGTGCTGGGATTACAGGAGTGAGCCACCGCACCCGTCCCATTTTGGCATTCTTGATGTTAGGGAAGAAACAGTTACTTTAATCGTTGTTTGAGGGTAGTGTTAAATATGACTTATACTATATGATAAGGGGTTTTCTTTACACTATCAAAATTGGCTTTGATTGTTTATATATAATGAAAAACTTTGTATGTAAGCAAGCAACAATTAGAGTTGTGTTCACTTTGGCAGCACATATACAAAAATTGGAACCATACAGAGAAGATTAGCATGGCCCCTGTGCAGGATGACATGCAAATTTGTGAAGCATTCCACATTTTTTAAAAAAATAGAGTAACCAATGATACGGAAATGGCCTAGAACAGTGGTTCTCAAACTTTGCACATTAGAATCACACTTCAGGATCTTTAAAAATAGAGTCGTACCTTGGTATCTGTGGGAGATTGATTTAGGATCTCCCACGGATACCAGAATCCATGCACGCTCAAGTTCCTTATGTAAAATGGGGTAGTATTTGCATATGACCTATGCACATCCTCCTGTATACATTAAATTATCTCTAGATTACTTATAATACCTAAAATACAAGGTACATGCTATGTAAATAATTGTTAAACTGTGTTGATTAAGGAAAATGACAAGAATATAAGAATCTGTAATGTTCAATATAGATGCAACCATCCTTTTTTTAAAAAATATATTTTTTTGATCCACAATTGGTTTAATCAACAGATGTAAAACCCACAGACATGGAGGGCTAACTGTACTAATTTTTGTAGGCTTCTACCCCCACTAGACAAACTGATTTCATAGGATTTGGGTGCCAGTGGGCATCAGATATTTTATTCCATTGACCCCTAGCTTACAAGACAATTATGTGACTTTTGTGCAGACAGGTGTCATCACAAACTACCATTTTTATGGTACAAAGGGTCTCTTCAGGAGCTCTTAAAATGACTTCTTTCAAGTGCATTGATAGAGTTTGTAGAAAATATATTGTTACTGCTCTCTATCCTAAAAGACATCTTTACAAGTGAAAGCTTCAAAATTTTCCCCGAAGAGATTAATATGGAGTTAGTTACTCGAATCAAATTCTGGGGTCTTTAATAACCTTGAGAATATCTCTGGTCTGCTAGATTTTGACCATCTCAACTGACTGGCACATTGTATTGAGCCTAAGAAATACCTTATTCGGGGCCGGGTGCGGAGACGGGCAGATCACGAGGTCGGGAGATCGAGACCATCCTGGCTAACACGGTGAAACCGTCTCTACTAAAAATACAAAAACAAACAAACAAACAAACAAAAACCCAGGTGTGGTGGCGGACGCCTGTAGTCCCAGCTACTCGGGAGGCTGAGGCAGGAGAATGGCGTGGAACCCGGGAGGTGGAGCTTGCCGTGAGCGGAGATGGCACCACTGCACTCCAGCCCGGGCGACAGAGCGAGACTCCGTCTCAAAAAACAAAACAAAACAAAACAAAACAAAGAAAAGAAATCCTTTATTCGGACTTTGCTGATTTTGGAGTCCCTTCACACCACATAATACATCTGATATTTTAAATAAAAATAATCAAGTTGGGAGATATAGAAGAAAGATTCAGAACAAAAGTAAAATAATACATTCATTTTTATTCATGTTGGAAATATAAAGAGTCCATTAGAAAGAATGTAAACCAAGGAAAGCATAAAAGATTTTTAAATGTTCCACTTGACCACAACATTAAAATTAAATAGATACACACCCAGTTGTATAAATGGACAAACTGAAGACCAAGGTCAGAACTAAATAACCTCAAAACAAACAAACAAAAAAACAACAAGACTCCATCTCCTTTAACACTCTCCCACTTTTACTTCGAAGCAACTTTTATAAGGTGTCGTGTCAGAAAGAATTATCCGACTTAAAAATCGACAACAGAAATTACTGGGTCCTTCCTTTCAGTGATGCGCTTGGCGTTGTCTGGCACACCCTCTAGCAAGTAATCTGATTTTTTTAGAGCTATGCACCTTTGACTTTCTATTCACTAGGCTAAGCTCTGTGATGGTGAAGTTAAGTTATAGAAAAGTGATAATAATTCAAGTGATTCATGTCTACATTAACCCTAAGATTTTACTCAGTTGAGATACAATTTTCAGCCTTTCTATTGTGTGTTATTTGTTCTTCAAATTCATCTTTCAAGGGATTTTCCCAATTTACTTAGTAATTAGCGAGATATATGAAATCTTAAACACTACATTCATGTTATATTTGTATGAAAGTCAGGTTTTCGGTTTTTCTTGTGGCTGATAATACCAGAACATTTTGGGGGTTCAAAAGAGGAAGAAAGAAGTCCTGACGGGGATGTCAAGTGCTGGATGACGAGCACATGGTGGGGTGTGAGGTATAAGTTTGAAATATTTTAATTGTCAGAGAAAAAGGGACTCCGAGCACATTTTCTAAAGTGTTTGGAAGGTAGGACACCTTGGTCCAGAAATGGCGATACAGCAGAGAATTTGAGTTGTTGCAAAACGGTAAAAATGCCAAAGGCAGCAAATAGAAATACGAAGCTGAATGCTCTCTTGAGCAACTGCTCAAGAGACACGGTTTGCTAGGGAAAGTATTTACGTAAATTATTTTTAATCCCCACAGGATTTTTTTTTTTTTTTTTTTTTTAAGG
>NW_016809319.1:1471616-1506663 GCF_001698545.2 Rhinopithecus bieti | reverse complement strand
TTTTTAGTAGAGACGGGGTTTCACCGTGGTCTCGATCTCCTTACCTCGTGATCCGCCCGCCTCGGCCCCCCAAAGTGCTGGGATTACAGGCGTGAGCCACCGCGCCCAGTCCCCAAAGGATTTAAAAAAAAAATTTTTTTTTTTTGAGACGTAGTCTTGCCCTGTAGCCCAGGCTGGAGTGCAACGGCGCGGTCTCGGCTCACTGTTGCCTCTGCCTCCCGGATTCCTGTGATTCTCCTGCCTCAGCCTCCCAAGTAGACTAGCTGAGATTACAGGCGCACGCCACCATGCCTGGCTAATTTTTGTAATTTTATGGAGACAAGGTTTCACCATGTTGACTAAGCTGGTCTCGAACTCCTGACCTCAGTTAATTCTCCCGCCTCGGCCTCCCAAAGTGCTGGAATTACAGGCGTGAGCCACTGCGCCCCTACAATACCCAAATAATTTTGAAGAATTTTCCCTACATTTGCAGATGAAGAAAAGTTTCACAAATGATCTAAATAAGATAAAACACCATACATTTTACTTTCGGAAGTGATGGAGTTTGAATTTAAACACATATATCTGATTCAAGAGGCTTATGTTTGCTACTATTGCACTTTGCCTTTAAAACAATGCTGGGTTTGGCCGGGCTCGGCGGCTCACGCCTGTAATACAGCACTTTGGAGCCCGAGGCGAGCGGATCACTCGAGACCAGGCTGCTCAACATGATGAAACTCCGTCGGGTTTTAGCTGGGCGTGATTGTGGCAGCCTGTAATCTCAGCTACTCGAGAGGCTGAGGCAAGAGAATCACTTGAACCTTCGAGGCAGAGGTTGCAGTGAGCCGAGATCGCACCACTGCCCTACAGCCTGAACGACAGAGCGACACTCTCTCTCAAAATAGTAACAATAAACAACAGTTATATATGAACAGGGAGGTGGGCTCCAGGTTGGCCTCCATATCTGGCACACCCAGGAAGGGGGCCATGACAGTTGGGACACATCATCCGCATCTGAGACTACAAGAGTCCTTGGACCCTTCTTGCAGTTGAACTTATCTGGCTCAAGCAGGAACTAACAAACAACCCCACAAGGGACTTTCCATGCCATGGAGGCAAGCGGAGTACGGTTTGCTCCAGTTTTGCTTGCTCCAAATGTAACCTTTTGCTCATTATAATAGTAAAAAACACACCCCTGGATGGAGATTTAACATGTTAATGAGACATGCAATGTATATACTAGCATGTATAGCCACAGCGCATGTGCACCCAGAGGATCACCCAAAACATGCTTACTAGTAACACCTCCTCCTGCCTGCCACTTTTTGAAGAAACATGTAAGACTCCCGGCCAGGCGCTGTGGCTCACTCCTGTAATCCCAGCACTTTGGGAGGCCGAGGCGGGCGGATCACGAGGCCAGGAGTTGGAGACTAGTCGGGCCAACATGGTGAAACCCCATCTGTATTAAAAATACAAAAATTAGCCGAGTGTGGTGGCGCTTGCCAGTAGTCTCAGCTACTCGGGAGGCTGCGGCAGGAGAATTGCATGAGCCTGGCAGGCGGAGGTTACAGTGAGCCGAGATCGCGCCACTGCACTCCAGAGCCGGACTCTGTCTCAAAATAAATAAATAAATAAATAAATAAATAAATAAGTAAATAATTTAAATAAAAGTAAAATTAAAAAAGAATCCCAAAAAGGGGGTATCCCCAGTGCCAGTTGGCGCTGTCTCATCTTCAAGTAGACTGCTCTGACTCAGCTTTCAGTGTATTTTCGTTTTTGCAATAAACTGCCTTAAGGTGGTATCTTCGTTGTTGTTTGTCTCTTGTTTAATTTCTTTTAACCAAAAAACAAGAACGGAGGACTTCGCACTTTTCGGTAACATTTGAAGTTCTCCACTTGAAGACCAACAACAACAACAACAACAAACAATTCACCCCTGATCGTTGGGTACATAACATAGGATCTTGTAATAGCTGCTTGCCAGTACATTCGAGTATGTTAGGATTGTCTTCTGCGTGTATGCTCGTTGTTTCATTTCTGTAGAAAATGAAGTTTCTGGCCGGGCGCGGTGGCTCAAGCCTGTAATCCCAGCACTTTGGGAGGCCGAGACGGGCGGATCACGAGGTCAGGAGATCGAGACCATCCTGGCTAACACGGTGAAACCCTGTCTCTACTAAAAAATACAAAAAACTAGCCGGGCGAGGTGGTGGGCGCCTGTAGTCCCAGCTACTCGGGAGGCTGAGGCAGGAGAATGGCGTGAACCTGGGAGGCGGAGCTTGCAGTGAGCTGAGATCCGGCCACTGCACTCCAGCCCGGGCGACAGAGCGAGACTCCGTCTCAAAAAAAAAAAAAAAAAAAAAAAGAAAATGAAGTTTCTGAAAGCTGCTAATTTGGGGCAGTAATTGAAAGCATTACTACGGAACAGAATGGAAACTAAATATTGGATATATGTCTCTTAATCTTAACCTTAATAAAGCAAGAGAGATTTGTATGTGTGTGTGTATATATATATTTATACACACACACACACACATATATATTTATTTATTTTTTACTCGGTCGAGTTTTAAATCAAGACGAAGATCTCTCTGTTCGTCCATCAAGGTCTTATATTTCTCTTACGTGCGTCCCATAATAACCTACATCCTGTCTCTTCACTTCACATCCCTTCTCCCATCACCCACAGAAAGAATCAAAGAGGATCTAGATCAGCGAGGGAGAGGAAGAACGGGGAAACATGGAAAGAAGAAAGGCGGAAGGGGGTGGGGGGAAGAGGTGGCGGTGGTTTGACCTTGAGGAAGGAAACGAGATGATTGTACAATAATACTCCAGCCTGTTCCTTGCAGAAACCATTAAGATGCTGAAAATAATTGTACAGGGAATATGTAAGTGCCACTCACGGGCTTAAGTTAAAATGTGGGCGGAAGCATTGGGGAAAGCTCCTGAAAGGTGGTAGTTGCAAAATGGTTTTGGTAAAATCTATATCTCAAGCCCTTGTCTCCTGTTTTTGTTTGTTTTAGACGTGAACTCGCTCTGTCGCCCTGGCTGGAGTGCAGGGGCGCAATCATACAACTCACTGCAGTTTCGCTCTCCTGGGCTCTCAAGTGATCAAGCCTTTCTCCTACCCAGGTAGCTGGGACTACAGGCGCGCGCCACCACGCACCGCTCATTTTTTGTATAGACGGGGTGGAACTCCTGGGCTCAAACAATCCTCCCCGCTCAGCCCCCCAAATCCTAGTGGTTTTTTGCTTTTTTTTTTTTTTTTTTTTTTTTTTTTCTTGTGGCTTTTTGAGAGGGAGTTTTGCTTGGTCGCCAAGGCTAGAGTGCAATGGCACGATCTCGGCTCACTGCAACCTCCACCTCCCGGGTTTAAGCGATTCTCCTGCCTCCGCCTCTCAAGTAATTGGGATTACGGGCGCCCACCACTGCTCCCGGCTAATTCTTGTATTTTTAATAGAGACGGGGTTTTGCCATGTTGGCCAAGCTGGTCTCGAACTCCTGACCTCAGGTGATCCGCCCGTCTCGGCCTCCCAAAGTGCTGAGATTACAGGAGTAAATCACCGCGCCTGGTCCCCCAATTTTAGGATTAAAGGGGCAAAAAGAGCTGTGTCAGAAGTGGGATTCGAACCCACGCCTCCATGCGGAGACCAGAAGCCCCAAACCTGGGAAGCAGCAACTTGAGTCTGGCGCCTTAGACCACTCGGCCATCCTGACACGTGCTGCCAGGTCTTAAGTTTCATTATGTAACCCGTAGTCAGCAGACTCGGGCTCTGTACAAAGGAGGAAAAGACCTCGGATGGGTGGCGTATGCTCCCGGTTTTCAGAACGGTATTTATTATTTTGCCCGGTGCTATTCTAAATGATACTAAAAATAGTGTCATCAAAATACCTTATGTTGCTATCTTTCAGGTTAAGTCAAAAATGAAATAATAGGGAAAGTGGCAAATACTCAGAACAGTGCTTCCTAAGTTTCTATCTAGCTCCGTAACAGTTTCCTGGCTAGAGGGACCCTCAAAGCTCAGTATTCAGCGTCCTAAGCAGGCGCTTTGTAGAGAGAAACAAAAGTCATACAAGATTTTTATTTCTACTTTTCCGGTTTCCCCACCTAGCCCAAAATACACTGTGAATACTTTGAAGCAGAAATAAAATCAGTAACAGAAAAATGAACTGTCTCAATTCAAAAGAATGATTGAAAAAGATGAAGGTGGAGAATGGAGAAAATAATTAATAATTTTATCATTTTAAGAGGTTTCTAGAGCGAGAAAGAGGAGTAGGTGCTTGTGAATGTGCAGAGGTGAGAAGAAGAGTGAAAAGGTGGAATTAATCATGGAGGCGGGGAAGAGAGGAAGAAGAAGAGACTTCAGGTTTGGAGAGGTAAATTAATCAAACTGTCCATGGCTCATTTTTGTTATTGGTCAACGAAATCTTTCTCTTTCTCTCTCTCTGTTTCCCTTACTGTTTTTTCTTTGCCTTTCCTCTCTCCCAACATACAGGCCAACCTCTCCTAAAATATTTAAAATTATTATGATTAATTATTATTATTATTATTATTATTATTATTATTTTTGAGACGGAGTCTCTGCTCTGTCGCCAGGCTGGAGTGCAGTGGCCTGATCTCAGCTCTGCAAGCTCCGCCGCCGCGGGTTACGCCATTCTCCTTCCTTAGCCTCACCAGTAGCTGGGACAACAGGCGTCCGCCACTCACCTCACCCGGCTAGTTTTTTTTTTTTTTCTTTTTTTTTTTTGTATTTTTTAGTAGAGAAGGGGTTTCACCGGGTTAGCCAGGATGGTCTCGATCTCCTGACCTCGTGATCCGCCCGTCTCAGCCTCCCAAAGTGCTAGGATTACAGGCTTGAGCCACCGCACCCAGCCCTAAAATTATTATTATTTTTTTTTGAGACAGAGTCTCACTCTGTCACCCAGGCTGGAGTGCAGTGGCCCAATCTTGGCTCATTGCAGCCTCTGCCTCCTGGGTTCAAGCGATTCTCATGCCTCAGCCTCCTGAGTAGCTGGGATTACAGGCGCGCGCCATCATGCCTGGCTGATTTTTTTTGTATTTCTAGAAGAGACAGGGGTTTCACCATGTTGGCCAGGCTGATCTCGAACTCGTGACCTCAGGTGATCCGCCCGTCTCGGCCTCCCAAAGTGCTGAGATTACAAGCGTAAACCACCGCGCCCGGTCCCCCAATCCTAGGATTAAAGGGGTAAAAAACATATGTCAGAAGTGGGATTTGAACCCACGCCCCCATGCGGGGACCGGAAGCCCCAAACCTGGGAAGCAGCAACTTGAGTCTGGCGCCTTAGACCACTCGGCCATCCTGACACGTGCTGCTAGTTTTTAAGTTTCATTATGTAACTCGTAGTCGGCAGACTCGGGCTCCGACAAAGCAGGAAAAAACCTCGGATGGGTGGCGTATGCCAGGTTCGTCTAGGCCTCCCAAAGTGGTAGGACTACATTATTATTATCATTGTTTGAGATGGAGTTTTACTCTGTCTCCCAGGCTGGAGTGCAGTGGCACCATCTTGGCTCACTGCAACCTCTGCCTCTCAGTTTCAAGCGATTCTCCTGCCTCAGCCTCCTGAGCAGCTGGGATTACAGGCGCGCACCACCACGCCCAGCTAATTTTTGTATTTTTGGTAGAGATGGGGTTTCGCTATTTTGGTCAGGCCGGTCTCGAAATCCGGACCTCAAGTGATTCGCCCACCTGGGCCTCCCAAAGTGCTGGGATTACAGGCGTGAGCCACTGCGCCCGGCTGAAATTATAATAAACTATCCTTGAAAAATATGTTGTTGAGTTGCGTAATTTAAATCCTAACTTCTGACTGGGCGTGGTGGCTCACGCCTGTGATCCCAGCACTTTGGGAGGCCGAGGCAGGCGGATCACGAGGTCAGGAGATAAGAGACCATCCTGGCTAACACGGTGAAACCCCATCTCTACCAAAAATACAAAAAATTAGCTGGGCGTGATGGCGAGCGCCTGTAGTCCCAGCTACTCCGGAGGCTGAGGCAGGAGAATGGCCTGAACCCGGGAGGTGGAGCTTGCAGTGAGCCGAGATTGCATTACTGCACTGCAGCCTGGGCAACGCAGCCAGACTCTGTCTCAAAAAATAAAAATAAATCCTAACTTTTTTCTTTTACTCAACACGGTTTGAAAAATCTACTCATCCTGCTACATGTACATCTGCTTGGTCACTAGAGGCTGCTGCATAGTATGAAAACCATAGGCAGTATACCTGATGGACATCCAGGTTGCCTCTAACAATCTGCTACCTCAAAATGCTAGAAGCACTGTACCTGGCAAGGCCAATCATAGAGCTGAGCTGAAATTTCACTGAGGTGGATTCCTAGAAGTGGACTTTACTGGGTAATAATTTAAAAGTTATACAGGAGGAAAACCCAGGTAATGTTAATATTGCAAAAAAAACCTAGGACCCTAATTTTATGACCAAGATTTCAATCTACGTAGTACTTCATATAATGCAATTTTATCTTCAAAACAAGAGACAGAAAGGATATCCAAATCAGGTAACTCTGAGACGCAATCTCAGAAGGAACTTTAAACTTAGTTTCTTTTTTTTTTTTTTTTTTTGAACGGAGTCTCTCTCTGTGGCCCAGGCTGGAGTGCAGTGTCCGGATCTCAGCTCACTGCAAGCTCCGCCTCCCGGGTTTACGCCATTCTCCTGACTCAGCCTCCCGAGTAGCTGGGACTACAGGCGCCCGCCACCTCGCCCGGCTAGTTTTTTGTATTTTTTAGTAGAGACGGGGTTTCACCGTGTTAGCCAGGATCTCCTGACCTCGTGATCCGCCCGTCTTGGCCTCCCAAAGTGCTGGGATTACAGGCTTGAGCCACCGCGCCCGGCCACTTAGTTTCTTTTCAACAGGATGAGTATTTCTTTGTTATCGATGACCCAAACGTGTTTTCAGCAGTGTTATAATCTTAGGGTTTCCTTCCTCTTAGGTTTTAGAGGGAACCTAGGAAATCTTCTGGTAGAGGTTTGTAACAGATTATTTTACCTGTGCAGAAAAGTAGTGAAGATTTTAGTAATTTCCCTCACGTGACTGATCAGTTGAACGACTAAGGAAAAGAACAGGGTGTTACCATCGTTGCTACAGCGGTGTGTGTTTACGACGGTTGCTGGTCAGATCAATGTCTGATTCCCCTTTCAGAGAGACAGACGATATACAGGAATCAGGAACGTTCCTACAGGGCTGTCTGAGAATGGGGACTTTTTTCCTGTGCCTTTCTTTTTTCTTTCCTTTTTTCGTTTGTTTAATTTTTGTCAGCTGATTCACAGACCAATAGATGGAAATTCACTGCTTACTTTCTTGCAGGAGAAAGGGATCTCCAACAGTGCCGCGGGACTGCGTCCAAATGGTACTGAAAATATCCCAGGATTCTGTAAGTCAGGGGTTTTCGTTTGTCGATTGGTTTGATGTAAGAGAGAGGCCTCTCTCTTTACGAGACCCTGTTTGCCGAATATCTTTTGGGGCGGGAAATCTTGGAGATAGAAACGGCTGAACTATTGTGGCATTCCTTGGCGAAACTTGGTACAAATCTGGTAGGGAAAAACAAAATGTCAAACTGTGTCAGAAGTGGGATTCGAACCCACGCCTCCATACAGAGACCAGAAGACCCGAACACAAGAAGCAGCAAGCTTGAGTCTGGTGCCTTAGACCACTCGGCCATCCTGACACTGTGACACAGCCTCTGAAAGTACACGTGATGAGTAAAGATGACTTACGGCTCGCCTCCTGGCTGAATCCCAGCGGCAAAAGTTATCTCTGGAATTTGCCCGACTAAACAGGAGTTCCGAATTCACTGATTACGGAATGGAAGGGTAGAAGAGTACAACTGTTAGTGCGGAACTGAATAATTTTTACAGTACTGGAGACCAAGATGGGAGTGGGGGAACAAGATGTGGAGGAGACGTTTCCAGGTCGCCTCTCCCCTTCCTCCAGTAACTCCCTGCGCTGGGCCCTGCCCTCTCCCTCTGACCCAGCCCTCCTGCCCCGCATAGACCTCTGCTTACGACCCTGACCCTGTGGGGTCACTTTGCTCTTTGTTGCTTAAGTCCTGATGCAGCAGCTCCAACATGATGCTGCCCCAGGGCCCGTGGAAACTTTTCTGGACAAGAGGCGGTCATAGCCAGAGAGTGGGGCTGTTCTGTACATGGATTTCTAGGCATTCCCCCTTCTCCTCAACCTATCCGAACTGTGATTTCACCAGTGGAAGTCATCCTTACATCTTTCATTTCATTACACAGTTGAGTAAACATCACCATCTTCTGCCCTGTAGGGTCACATGTGCTCTATAGTGATAAAGTGATAATCCTGTCTCTCCTCTCTCTAGAGCTCTCAGATGCTTTTCTGCAAATGTTACCCACTGTGGGAGGCAACAGCTATTTCTTTTTCTTTTTTTCTTTTTTTTTCAGACGAAGTCTTTCTCTTGTCCCCCAGTCTGGAGTGCAATGGCGCAATCTCGGCTCACTGCAACCTCTGCCTCCTGGGTTCAAGCGATTCTCCTGACTCAGCCTCCTGAGTAGCTGGGATTGCAGGTGCCCGCCACAACGCCTGGCTAATTTTTTTTTATTTTTACTAGAGACGGGGTTTCACTATGTTGGCCAGGCTGATCTTGAACTCCTGGTCTCAAGTGATCCTCCAGCCTGGACCTCCCAAAGTGCTGCGATTACAGGTGTGAGCCATCACACCTCACCTAGTTTCAGTTATTTGTGCCTGGCTAGAAATGTGTCTATGTCTCCTCAGCTCCTGTTGCCCCCTTTTCATCCTACAAAGAAGGAGGCAAAAGTACTTGTTCCACAAAGTTTTATTATTAGGTATTTCAAAGGTCAACACAGTTAGTATTACAATAGCCTTATCATCAAGCACTAGCTGTCAGGAGAAGTGCTATGAATTTTAGTTGAGCCTTGTTTATCAGGCAGTGGCCACCAAAAGATTACAAAATCAGAATCTTCTTTTTGCTTTGTATATAAACTATTAGTCCTACAGAACCAGTTAGCTATCTACTGATCCAAGATTGTACTAATGTATGTAGATATTGTCAGTGGATACGTTCTGTTTTGGGGTAAATAACTATGAGGCATAAAACTGTGTAAAGCACAGCCACTCAAAGCATGGTCTGCAACCCAGTGCTAATTTATAAATGTTAGTTACCAGTCTGGTCTGTTTCAAGATATGGAGCTTATGCCAGAAGGCAAATCAACTATATCACTAAGCATCTTTAGTTCCATTGAATGACTGATTATTGTAGGAATAGTTTCTTAGTGAAGGCAGCAGTACATTTAATTATACTTTGGAGAAAGTTTATCTTATTGTAGACCAGTAACTGGTGTTCCCTGCACAATTTTGCACACTAATAGTTTTAGAGGGGTATTCCAACACTTGCATGGAGGTCAGCATTTGTTGTTCTTTTTTTTTGGATGGAGTCTAGCTCAGCTGCCAGGCTGAAGTACAGTGGCGAGATCTTGGCTCACTGAAGACTCCACCTCCCGGGTTCAAGTAATTCTCCTCCCTCAGCCTCCCAAGTGGCTGGGACTACAGGTGCATGCCACCACGCCCAGCTGATTTTTGTATTTTTAGCAGAGACGGGTTTCACCATGTTGGCCAGGATGGTCTCCATCTCTTGACTTCGTGATCCACCGTCCCTAGCCTCCCAAAGTGCTGGGACTACAGGCGTGAGCCACTGCACCCAGCCCAGCATATGTATTTTTAAAAGAGGATTCATTCTATTGGTATAATTAGAAAAATATTTATGAAACATTATTTATATAGTTAATGAAGTCTCCAAGAAAAGCAAACTGGGATAACAAAGCCAGAAAATATCACTGCAGCCTTATCAGGCTACTTAGAATGAACCAAGCTATTGCTTAAAGCCAGAAGCTGCATCGCATTTTTCCCCAGGCCAGATGCCTCCTCACCCTTTTTTGACAGAAGGTGAGCCTTCTGTATACTAGTCTTACTGAGATGCATCTGTTGGGAAGAACCAAGACTTCCTCTGTCATAGCAGTTTATGGCAAACCTATTCATACTCGTCCTTGCAATGGCGGTGCTCCCAATGCGAGAAAATAAAAAATATGTTGAGGTAAATACTATTTTTTATCAGCTACTCAGGCTTCAACTTATCCAATCATTCAAAGTTTATGCAGTATTGGTCGAGTGCCGTGGTTTACGCCTGTAATCCCAGCACTTTGGGAGAGACTGAGGCGGGCAGATCAACTGACGTCAGCTCGAGACAGTCTGGCCAACATCATGAAATCCTGTCTCTACTAAAAATACAAAAATAAGCTGGTCATGGTGGCGGGCGCCTGTAATCCCAGCTACACTGGAGGCTGAGGCAAGAGAACTGCTTGAACCCGGGAGGCAAAGGTTGCAGTGAGCAGAGATCGCCCAGCCTGGGCAACAGAGCAAGATTCTGTCCAAAAAAAAAAAAAAAAAAGTATAGAAATTCATCACCCAACAAACTCCTGGGAGGTATCACTATAATTATAACAACAATCAGATAATGCAGATTATTCTACATTTGCACTTCCAGATCCATTATCTGCCTTTCTTCTTCCTGGAAGGCTGTATCACTTGGCTCCTGGTACCCGGCTCCGGTTCGGATTCAGCCAATGGAAGACAGCAGCAGGAGATAAGAGGGCACAAAGAAAGCGAGGCAGATGCATGTACAGTATTTCTCCTACTGCTCCCGGACAAGCTGTGTTCCTCCCATGGGCACAGCTCCCAGTGGGTGGTTCCTCTCCCGTTGCTGGAACTCATGCCAAATTCTGGCAATTCTGCCCCTTCCCTTTTCCCTTAATGCCTAGGAATAGTGAAGATTCCCACTGTTCTGATCCCTGAAGATTTCCTCACATCTTCTTGGTTCCCTAATTCTATAAAGAAGCCCACCAAATAATCTCTCCTCAATCCACCCTTGGAATGTGCCCTGATGAATATAACCAGATTTACCCAAGTCCACTTCTGAGCCTTACTCTCCTGACAGCAGTGTGAGGAGGCGCTTCAAAGATGGAGCCTAGGCCGGGCGCGGTGGCTCACGCCTGTAATCCCAGCACTTTGGGAGTCCGAGGTGGGCGGATCACGAGGTCAGGAGATAGAGACCATCATGGCTAACATAGTGAAATCCCGTCTCTACTAAAAAATACCAAAAATTAGCCGGGCATGGTGGCGAGCGGCTGTAATCCCAGCTACTCGGGAGGTTGAGGCAGGAGAATGGCGTGAACCCGGGAGGCGGAGCTTGCGGTGAGCCGCGATTGCGCCACTGCACTCCAGACTAGGAGAGAGAGCAAGACTCCGTCTCAAAAAAAAAAAAAAAAAAAAAGATGGAGCCTATAAGAGCCTCAAGGTCCATGGCCTGAAGAGTAACTTCCCTGCATTTGTGATTTTCCCTCTTAAACATAACTCTGAAATTAGAAATCGATATAATGGGTGCTCTGAAAATACTCATTAAGACATTCTAATTAGACAAAGGTATACTACAATAGAAGGAAGCAGGATTTTTTTTTTTTTTTTTTTTGAGATGAAGTTTCACTCTTGTCACCCAGGCTGGAGTACAATGGTGTGATCTCAGCTCACTGCAAGGTCTGCCTCCCAGGTTCTAGCAGTTCTCCTGTCTCATCCTCCTGAGTAGCTGGGATTACAGGTGCGCGCCAACACAGTCGGCTAATTTTTTGTATTTTGTTTCGTTTTGTTTTGTTTGAGATGGAGTCTCACTCTGTCGCCAGGCTGGAGTGCAGTGGCCTGATCTCAGCTCACTGCAACCTCCACCTCCCGGGTTCAAGCGATTCTCCTGCCTCAGTCTCCCGAGTAGCTGGGATTACAGGCACGCGCCACCATGCCCAGATAATTTTTGTATTTTAGTAGAGACAAAGTTTCACCATGTTGGCCAGGATGGTCTCCATCTCTTGATCTCGTGATCCACTCGCCTCAGCCTCCCAAAGTTCTAGGATTACAGGCATGAGCCACCACCGGACCATTTTTTGTATTTTCAGTAGAGACGGGGTTTCACCACGTTGGCCAGGCTGGTCTCGAACTCCTGACCTCAGGTGATCCTCCCGCCTTGGCCTCCCAAAGTGTTGGGGTTATAAGCGTGAGCCACTGCTTCCTACTGGAAGTAGGAATTAATAACAATAAAAACAATAAAGTTAATTGTTTAATTTAGTGTCACAGAGTCAAAGGGACAGATCCTACATTTACTAAATTCTGAATTATTCAGCTCCTCAAATCACATTTGTCAGAAGGTTAAACCAAATACAAAGAAATATTACTTTAGCATTTTTTATAATTTAGAAAGTATTACAATATAATCATTTGACTTATACATAAATTCAAAAGTCAACCAATAGCCATCAGTATGTTGATTTATTTCCTTCTAAGATTTTGCTATGCAAATACACTGAGAATGAAATTGTGATCATTCATAAAGTTTTGCGCTCTGCTTTTTTCACTCAATGGTAGTTCATGAACTTTCTCTGTATTATTAAACGCAGGTTTCTTCTAAAAACCTTTAGGAGCTGCATGATATTCCATGTGAATATGGTACAGTAAGATAAGCTTGCACCAAAGTATAATTAAATGCACTGCTGCCTTTACTGAGGAACTCTTCCTACAATCAGTGAGTCAATGGAACTAAATATGATTAGTGATATAGTTGATTTGCCTTCTGGCACAAGCTCCATATACAATATGTACCTATACACATGCACATATATGTGCCTACATATACCTATATATAGTATATAGTATATAGTGTGGTGTTCATAAGTTGAAAGGTGGACCATTACCTATTTTCTAAAATCCAGATTCGCAAGCAGAGACTTGAGCCTGGGAGACGGCAGTGAGTCTGGGCATCTTTGGGAATGTGGCTAACAAATTTGGTAGAGGAAAAGTGTACAGGAACAGGCTACCTATCCACTCCTAATTCCCGCCCTTCAGCATTCTCCCTTACATCTTTATTTTTCCTTTATGTCTCTGTTTTCTCACCACTGTCCCCTTCCCTCTGCCCCCTAACTTATGAGTCTTCTCTAATTCTGAAAGAGCCCAGGTTGAGAAAAGCTCTGTAAAAGAGGCCATACCTAATTTTATCAAGAACTGAAGGTCTGTTTTATCTTTCTGCTCCAGACACTCTCCATGTAAGTTCCCTTGTGCAAGCCTCTGCTGATTTGTGGAAAATGAAGTGAGAAGTAAGAGATATTAAGGCTGGTACTTTTCCCAGAATTTCAGTCCTTGCAGGCCCTCGCGTAGCTGCCAAAACACTTGCGATATAATAGTGTGTTTGCAGGTTAAGTATTGTGTCACAAGTGCCTTATGTGGTAGAGATTTGTTTTTTTGTTTGTTTGTTTGTTTTGTTTGTTTGTTTGTTTGTTTTGAGAGGGAGTCTCGCTCTGTCGCCCAGGCTGGAGTGCAGTGGCCGGATCTCAGCTCACTGCAAGCTCCGCCTCCCGGGTTTTTTACGCCATTCTCCTGCCTCAGCCTCCCGAGTAGCTGGGACTACAGGCGCCCGCCACCTCGCCAGGCTAGTTTTTTGTATTTTTTAGTAGAGACAGGGTTTCACTGTGTTAGCCAGGATGGTCTCGATCTCCTGACCTCGTGATCCGCCCGTCTCGGCCTCCCAAAGTGCTGAGATTACAGGCTTGAGCCACTGCGCCCGGCAATGTGGTAGAGATTTGAATGTATGCCTTGCCTACTCTTAATTACTGTGTACTCCTTGACATAAAGAAGTGACATCCATAGTCCCTTTCCCATAAGGATTGCTCATGCATTAGTGAGTACTTTATTAAATGAATACCTTTAAGAATCAGAAGTCTTTTTTTTTTTTTTTTTTTGAGACAGAGTCTCACTCTCTCTCCCAGTCTGGAGTCCAGTGGCAGGATCTCGGCTCACTGCAAGCTCCGCCTCCCGGGTCCACTCCATTCTCCTGCCTCAGCATCCCGAGTAGCTGGGACTACAGGCGCCCGCCACCACACCTGGCTAATTTTTTGTATTTTTAGTAGAGAGGGGGGTTTCACCGCGTTAGCCAGGATGGTCTCGATCTCCTGATCTCGTGATTCGCCGGCCTCGGCCTCCCAAAGTGCTGGGATTACAGGCGCGAAGTCTCAATCTCAGCAGACAAGGAAAGAAAGAGAGCCCACTGAGATAACGGTAAGAGCATTAAAAACAAAAACAAAGAAACAAAACAAAAACAAAACAAATAAACAACAACAACAAAATTAGGCTCAAGTGATTCCTCTGAACATAATAGACCTGTGTTTCACTGAGGTTGTTCTTTTCTTTAGGCACTAGAAATCAGGAGGCAGAACACTGTACCTAAACATAAAACAACATTCTCAAAAACTGCCCTGCACAGGCTTGTTGGGACTTCACGATCCTTCTTGGACCTGCATCCCCCTCTTCTCTGGAACTCGGGTGATGACAAGGAGCTTCAGGAGAAAGGGTCCCTTCTACCCAAGGAAGTTTAGGATTTTGGAGAATCTGAACAAACAACTGGCCCCTCTGGGAGGCGAACCTTTGATTCTAAGAAGACAGGATGGAGAACAGCGATAAAATTGACCTTACATTCTCTCCACTCTCACTCTGCCACATTCATATGACCCTCCATTTCTTGTTTTGTTTTGCTATCGTTTGCGTTTATGCCACTTCCGGTTACAAGGGCATTATTTTGTCGGTACGACTTTGGGGAATGAAGGTAGGGATGTGGAATGTGTGATTGTTTTACCCTGTAAGACCTTTTGGAGAGCCAGCTGGATTGCTCTTAAACAGCAGATTTCACAGGCTCTCTTCTGGAAGGGAGAGCTGCGTCCTCGGTATAAGACAGGGATATAGGGCCTGGATTCCCCACTTCCCAACCAGTGGCTCTCATTTTTTTCCGAGTTGTTTTAATGTTACTTGTATTTGTCAGTAGTCGAGGACTTTTTTATTTTTACTTATTTTATTTTTTTAAGGGATCCTGTTTATGAGCACAGGGCCCCCGACTTAAGGAGACTTTAAGAATTATGGTTTAGTTTACTTTTTTACCCCGGTCTGCTTGTCCAAGCCGAGTCTCAAATAGCTTTTCTCATGCCCCTCCCAGCCACTTTCCCCTTGTGGAAGAGAACAAATTTCTGGTTTCTATGCCACAGCGCCGTTGGACGAAACTCTTTTATTTGGATTTCAGTGTCGCCCAGTGGAGAATGAGAAACACGGCAAGGATTTTATGCCCTGGGTGGAGGCTCCAAAAGGATACAATCTTAAAGACGACTCCAGCAGGCGGAGCCTCTCTTCGGCTTCTGTCCCGGGGAGGTGCTTCACGGCCCCCTTCCAGATTGTCTAACCCTTACCCTCACCTATTAGTGTGGCTCTTTTGATTTATGATTTGGGGCAATTTGAGACAGATGAAGGCACTATGTCCCTAAGGCGCTAAGAACTGAAGTCCAGAATATCTGGGCGTTAAGCGGCGTGAAAAGTACAGCAGACAGTGGGGCGTGGCTAAAAATGGCCAAAAGCTAATTGGAGGGGATGCTAAAACTATTAGAGAATGCAGGGATTTGCGGTGTTTGACCATAGGCCAGAAAATTGGAAGAAAGAGGAAAGTGAAAAATCAAACATTCTAGAAACCAAACAGCAACAAAACTGAGTTGAGAGTGAAAATAGCTTTAGTAAAAGGAAGTAAGGCTGCTTTTAACATGGCCCTGTGGCCCAGGGGTTGGAGCACTGCTCTCGTAAACCAGGGGTTGTGAGTCCTAAGTCTCACCAGGGCCAGTGCAGACTAACCCCTGGGGTTCTGGTGTTTGCTTTCGAGGTCTGTAGTTTTCGTGTCTTTTATGTTTTTTTGAGACGAAGTCTCGCTCTGTCACCAGACTGGAGTGCAATGGCACCATCTGGGCTCACTACAACCTCCGCCTCCCGGGTTCAAGCAATTTTTTCCTGCCTCAGCCTCCCGAGTAGATGGGACAACAGGCGTGCACCACAAAGCCCGGCTAATTTTTGTGTTTTGGGGTAGAGACAGGGTTTCACCATGTTGGCCAGGCTGGTTTGGAACTCGTGATTTCAGGAGATCCGCCCGCCTCGCCCTCCCAAAGTGCTGAGACTACAGGCGTCAACCACCGCGCCCGGCCGAAGGGTGCGTTTCTTAGATGCCAAAACCTAAAACTGGAAATTATTCAAATCGATAACACCCATTTTAGCCCACCTTCTCAGAATGCAGGAATGTACTGGTAGCAAAAGTAGGACATGCTAGAAATACACTTCTGGTTCCAAAATGGCGGAAGCAAGCTGGCTTCACTGCTTCCTACTGAAAACCAAAACTAAATACACAGCACCAAAATTATCACCAAAAGTATGGAATTCTAAAATTAAAATTCCTCATAACAGATGGAAATGAAACTGCTGTGCTATCTGAACTGTTGATGATACAAGAAATTCAGTTGTAGGAATCTTTGAAGATCTACCAATACAAGAATTAGTGGCAATATAAACCAGTTAATAAATGCCTCTTTCTGATAAACTAATTTGTATCAAGTCTCAGTCACCTGCAACCTAAGGAGTTCCTGTTATGCCCAGACCGTTTATTCCCCGAAGAAGACCACCAGAGTCCAGAGTCAAAGCCAAGCGGCAAGGATCTTTAATGCAAGTTCGAACTTGGTCCCTCCGTTCCACAACATACAAGAGGGCCCCGAATGATGCATATGCCCGCTTTTCATAGCCCGATGCATACAGGATATGTAAGGTTACAGAGGTACAAAGAAATTCTTTTGGTCACAGTATCACAATTGGTAATTGGTTAATATTCTAAGTTATACAATTAACAGTTTCTATTTGTTCCCACACATTTAATAAAACTACAAACGGTTGTGACCTTATCAGGGGCTCTCTAGGTGGTGTTTCTAGGTGTATGGGGGGATGTGTTTGTGTTGGGCTCAGGAAGTTTGGAACAAACTTGTGTTTGTTCCAAAAACAAACACATCTAGAGGATTGTGTTTGTACTGGGCCCAGGACTAAGATATATGGCAGACACCGGTAATTAGAACAGAACAGAGCAGGACAGAGACTTTCACAACATTTGTCCTTTCAGCGTCTGGAGTCTATAGATAACCTAATCGGTTAGGTCTGGGGTCGATCTTTAACTAGGCTCAGGGCGCCACCCGGGCTGTCAGGGCGCAGCCCAGGCTGTTTGCCTGTGGACTTCATTTCTGCCTTTTGGTTTCTTTCATTTGATCTCTTTCATTCCCACTAATTTAGTCATTGTAGGTCTAAAGAAACTATATTATAATTATTTATTTTATGATGCTTATTTAATGGACTGTAAGCTCCCTGATAACAGGCATCATATCTTATTTAATATTGTATCTCAGAGCCTTGCAAAGTATGAACCCTAGTCTCTGCTAAGTAACGGTTTCTTGAATGAAGCACAGCTAAAGAAATGCAACCAGGCTGGGCGCGGTGGCTCAAGCCCGTAATTCCAGGCCGAGGTAGAATCATTTTAGTCTAGGAGTTCAAGGTTGCAGTGAGCTATGGTCAAGCCCCTGGGTGACAGAGCTGAGACCCTGTGAAAAGAAAAGAAAAGAAGAGAAAAGAAAAGAGACAATCAGAATGTAATGAGTTTGTAAATACCACAGGAGGTCGAAAATTTACCTGAAGCCCAAGAAATCAAAGTCAGCAAATATAGAGGAACAAAGAAAACAACACAGCAAGCTCTAATAAAGATTCTACCTAAATGTTAAGTGATCAGTCCTCCTGGTTTCAATTTATGCCTCAGAATCGGAACTGAGCTGCCTGCAAAATTAAACACCCAAAGATAACATCTGAGTGGCTCATATAAATTGTTAATATCAATAATCTATATCAGAGACTAAAATGATGGAGTTTCTCTCCACCACATTTGTTCTAAATACTGAATAATATAATAATGTTCACAAGTCACAAATAGACTCCTCAAAATGGTAATTTGGATTCCTGAAATAATCCAACACTTTTCGCTGTACTAAGTTTGGAAAATCTACTTTAAATTGCTTAAGAATCAGGACAGGCACAGATTATTCATTTCTACTAAAATCCACCAGAGCAGCTTTTAGTTGCTTGCACTTTAGGACTATCATTCTTTTCCGAAAGCCCTCAGGGTACTTTATGTTTCCATGGCTTCATAGATACTGCTTTCTCTGCATACAATAATAATTTCATCCCTTCTTCTAGCTAAGTCCTACCACTTCAGAATTCAAATAACGTATCACTTTGCCCTCAATCTAGCTTTTTCATAGCACCATTTGCACATCTTTATTATATTTGAATAATGTCTAGTAAATAATAATGTATTTTTCTTTTCTTTTCTTTTTTAGAGGAAGTTTCACTCTGTCACCCAGGCTGGAGTGCAGTGGCACAATCTCGGCTCACTGCAACCTCCGCCCCCCAGGTTCAAGCGATTCTCCTGCCTCAGCCTCCCAAGTAGCAAGGATTACAGGTGCCCACCACCACGCCTGGCTATTTTTGTATTTTTAGTAGAGATGGGCTTTCAGCATGTTGACCAGGCTGGTCTCGAACTCCTAACTTCAGGTGATCTGCCCTTCTTGTCTTCCCAAAGTGCTGAGATTACAGCACCTGCCTCTTTCTGTATTTTTGAAACCACTTTTGCAAAGATTATAACAGTGGGAAAAGTATGACCATGAAAGAGATCTGACCTGACTCCATCTTGGCCTTTGCCTGCAAGCTGCCCTTATTCATTCCTGAGTGTAAGTCGAACTAACTTTGGGATGAATTTAATTTTTAACTATCATTTAAAAGCCCTAGCTTCTGAATTTTCAGGGGGCCTGATTCGAGTAATAGTAAAACTCCAGTCTCCCGTTTAGCTGACTTTGTGTGTATTAAACTCTTTCTCCATTGCCATTCCCCGTCTTGATAAATCAGCTCCACCTGGGCAGCTGGCAGGACAAACCTTTTGGGCAATTACATTTAGAAGTTTGGTAACCATGAGGATGTGTCTCCATTTTGTTTATCTATTTGTTTTTTCTAAATTCTGGGGTGACCTAAAAGGTATCTCAGTTTTGTTTTTGTTTGTTTGTTTGAGACAGAGTCTCGTTGTGTCACACAGGCTGGAATGCCATGAGGGGATCTTAGCTCACTGCAGCCATCACCTCCCCAGTTCAAGAGGTTCTTGTGCCTCAGCCTCCTGAGTAGCTGGGACTACAGGCGTGTACCACCACATCCAGCTAATTTTTGTATTTTTAGTAGAGACTGGGTTTCACCATGTTGGCCAGGCTGGTCTTAAACTCCTGGCGTCAAGTGATCTGCCTACCTCATCCTCTCAAAATGCCAGGATTACAGGCATGAGCCACCGAGCCCAGCCACGGTATCTGTTCTGATGGATTGAAAGTACTTGTTTTTTGTGGAACATGGCTTTCTTTATAAATATTTACAAATCTTTCTATTGAAGTTTTATTTCCTTTTCCACTGAAGTTATTCTCAACTTCAGACACAAGTTACCTGATTTTGCTTAGTTCTCCATTATCTTTCAATAAAATGTATAACTATTTTTATATGTTTGTCTTTTTCCTTTGAATTATTTGAAATTTTCACTAACCTTTTCTTGTCACTTAGTTCTTTGGGGAAGGACCACAAACTCCTTTACTTGCTGTTTCTAATTTGTTAATTCTGTTATTGTTATAGCACACTCTTTTATTTGCTCTTCAATCTCCACTTTCACTCAATTCTGTTATCTTCTATAGGGGAAATAAAACTTTTTCCTTGACTTTCTTAGGTTTAGTGAGTGAAGTCTTAGAAATTAAACTGACAAAAAACAGTAATAGGAGAAAAGGCATACAAACTTTGTTTGATGCTAATATTTTAATTTTAATGTGTACACAGGGGTCTCACAGAAAAGAAAGTAAAAACCCAAACAAGTGTTTAGGCTTGAGAACTTATGCACTATTTAACAAAGGGTGATAAATACTGGAGAACTGATGAGACAAATGAAAAGCATTTAGGCTTTTAGGTAAGGTAAATATACAGATGGGGGAAGGTGTTAATGGAAGTAAGGTTTGTTTAAGCAGATTGTAGGTGATGCATTATAATTGTCTCCTCTTCCCAGTATGTGAGAGGGGAGAGGGAAGACCTTCACAAAAGTAAAATTTATGCTCTGCTCTTAGACAGAAAGGGGGAAGGTAGAGAGCATTTCTGGCATCTGATGTTTCACTCAGTTGGCTTCAGCTAAAAACAATTCTTATGCTATAGTAGCGTATTTTGAGATGGCATATTTTGATACCCTTCACTTGTCTTTTTTTTCTTTTCTTGAGACAAGGTAAGTTTTAAATTTTTTTTTGTAGAGACGGGGTCTCAGTAGGATGCACATGCTGATCCCAATCTCCTGTCCTCAAGTGATCCTTCCTCCTCAGCCTCCCAAAGTGTTGGGATTACAGGCGTGAGCCACAGCACAAAGCCCCCTTCATTTGTCTTTCAACTTATTTTCTTTGCATTCAGAGCATAAGCATATGACAAGGAATTCACCAACCAAGTTCATCCACATCAGGCTTTGATTCAGAAATTGTGGACATAGGCCGGACGCAGTGGCTCACGCCTGTAATCCCAGCACTTTGTGAGGCCAAGGCAGGTGGATCACCTGAGGTTTGGAATTTGAGACCAGCCTGGCCAACACAGTGAAACCCCACCTCTACTAAAAACACAAAATTAGCTGGGTGTAGTGGCTCACGCCTGTAGTCCCAGCTACTCGGGAGGCTGAGACAGGAGAATCTCTTGAACCCAAGGGGTGGAGGTTGCAGTGAGCTGAGACTGTGCCATTGCACTCCAGCCTGGGCAACAGAGTGAGACTCCACCTAAAAAAAAAAAACACGGAAGGAAGGAAAGAAAAGAAATAAAAGAAAGAAAAGAAATGAAATTGTGGACATAAAGAAGCAGACAGTACAAGGCACCCATTCTGGTGATGATAGTAGCAAATATGTTCATTTTCCTAGAAAACCCATGAACTATTGCCTTGTAGTGGCAACAGTGTGTGAGCAGTTCTGTAGTGTGATTTTGGGTGTTGTTTCTAGCTGTATAGTCTACAAGCCTGGTGTTCTGGCTTACTCAGGTGTTCTATGAACTACTTTATAATCTTTAGTGAATTCGTTATCTACTTCTAGTAGAGCTGGTTTAGCCATTTCAAAGTGCCTGCCATACCGGAAGAACTCTAACTTGCCAGTTTTAAATTGTTCTTCTAGCTTAGGTGAAATTGTTGGTTTGAGTGTCTGGAGTGGCGAACTCAGTTCTTGCCTCCTAGCAGGAAATAATTTGTCCGAGGGGCATAAGGCAAAGAGACCAAGGCAAGTTTTAGAGCTTGGAAGAAGGCCAAGCATGCAACTTGAGAGATCTGTGTGCTGTTTGGCCCTTGACTGGGGGTTTTATACATTGGCATGGTTCCGGGGCTTCTGTTTCTCTTCTTTTGATTTTTCCCTTAAGATGGGCTGTCCGCATGCTCAGTGGCCTGCCAGCACTTGGGAGGGGCCACAAGCACTATGTGTTTACTGAAGTTGTGCACATGCTCATTTGAGATGTTTTCCCTTACCAATCTAGTGTTTCTAGTGTTCCTAGAGGAAGGTCATACACTGGTTAAAGGCCACCGTTTTGCCTCTTAGTGCACATGTTTGACCCCCTCACCCAACTCCTGAGATCTTACTGCGAAGCTGCTGATCACCAACATAACACCAAATGTTTTCTATCTATTGGGAGACTGCCTCTATCAGGAGACTGCCTTTCCCTAGTGCTGGCTATGACCAATTATTATTTTATTTCATTTATTTATTTATTTATTTATTTGAGATGGAATCTTGCTCTGTCACCCAGGCTTGAGTGCAGTGGTGTGATCTTGGCTCACTGCAAGCTCCGTCTCCCGGGTTCACGCCATTCTCTCGCTTCTGCCTCCCAAGTAGCTGGGACTACAGGCGCCTGCCACCACGCCCTGCTAATTTTGTTTTTGTATTTTTAGTAGAGACAGGGTTTCACCATGTTAGCCGGGATGGTCTCGATCTCCTGACCTGGAGATCTGCCCGCCTCGGCCTCCCAAAGTGCTGGGATTACAGGCGTGAGCCACAGCGCCCGGCCGACCAATTATTATTTTAGAGACAGTTTAACAACTGCCTGATCATCACCTGCTGGTGACCTGATATTATTGGGGCAGGGGATTGGGGTAGCTAGGCAGACATGCCCTGCTCATGTCTGCCTAGTGCCTACTCTAACATGAGGTTGTCAGAAATAATTAGCCTTAGGACCGTATCCTTCCACTAACCCTATCTTTTCTGATCACCATCCTCACCTTCTCTCTGGAGAGAGAAAGGTGTAATGGATTTAGTGTTCTTATGGTCTGTGATGGCAAATTATGTGTGTTAATTTGATTGGGGTAAGGAATACCCAAAAAGCTTGGATAAAACATCATTTCTGGATATGTCTGCAACAGTGTTTCTGAAAGAGATTAGCATTTCAATCAACAGACTGAGTAAAGCAGATCCATCCTCACCAGTGCGCATGGACATCATTCAATCCATTAAAGGCCTGAAAAGAACAAAAAGGTGGAGGGAGGGATAATGCTCTGTCTTCTTGAGTTGGGACACACATGTTCTCCTGTCATTGGAGCTCCTGGCTTTGGGATCTTCAGACCGTAGGATTACACTAGAGCCTCCCTTCTTGTCCTAGGACATTGGACTCAGACTGAATTACACCACTGACTTTCCAGGCTCTCCAGCTTGCAGACAGAAGATCATGGGACTTCTTGGCCTTTGTAAGCTCACAAGCTAATTTTCAGAATAAATCTCCTCTCATATATCTAGTATCTATCTATCTACCTATCTATCTATCTGCTATTCGTTCGGTTTCTCTGGAGAATTCTGACTAACACATGGCTTTATATATGATGCTAATTACTCCACAGTGATGAGAGGGAGCTTTAGTGTGATCTTCTGGGCATCTTTATGGCAACTGACCCCCATTTCCACATTATTTTATTTTTTTCTTTGTGTCTTGCCAAGCCTTGATTATTTCTTGGAGATCACTCATTCTGGGTAGTCTCCGAAATCACTCCCAAAGACTCTCCTAACTGTATCCTACAGAGAGGAGATGCCACAATAATGAAGTTTGACAGCTCTATCTTGTGACAAGTATCCCTGGTCAGTGTTGCGGGAGAGGGGTTTCTAGTATAGAGGGATGTTGTGCAACTTTTTCCTGGTCTGCATTCCTCCACACTACCCCTACCCCTCACCCCTGCCCTACACAATCTAAATACTACCTGTGAACCTGAAATATCTGAGACAGGTCTCAATCAATATAGAAAGCTTATTTTGCCAAGGTTCCGAACATGCCTGTGACACAGCCTCAGGAGGTCCTGATGACATGTGCCCAAAGTGGTCAGGGTACAGCTTGCTTTTACACGTTTTAGGGAGACATGAGACATCAATAAATGTGTGTAAGATGTACATTGGTTTGGTCTGGAAAGGGACAACTTGAAGAAGTTGAGGGGAGGGAGCTTCCAGGTCATAGGTAGATAAGAGACAAACAGTTGCATTCTTTTGAGTCCTTGATCAATGACCCAGTTCACTGAATACACAATTTACGTGGGGGCAGCAAATTGTCATTTATGCCTTAGTCTCACTCAGGGAAACTGGATTTTTACATAAACAATAGGGCAGAGGAAGCAATCAGATATGCATTTGTCTCAGCTGAGCAGAGAGATGACCGTCTGTCCCACACCTGTGAAGATAAGCTATCAATTTACATTGCCAGGATAAAATTCAACAGACTGTTTTAGGGTAAAGATCTTGAGGCCCACAAGGAATTTCCTTGTGGGAAAACTGTGAGGGAGGTACGTAGCCTTTTCATCTTTGTAGCTATCTTATTTAGGATTAAAATAGGAGGCGGGTTTGTCTGACGCATTTCCCAGCTTGACTTTTCCCTTTGTCTTAGTGATTCTGGGGTCCTGAGATTTATTTTCATTCCACACACTAAATTGGAGAAATTATTTATTTATTTATTTTTTTTGAGACAGAATTTCACTCTTGTTGCCCAGGCTGGAGTGCAATGGCACAATCTCAGTTCACTGCAACCTCTGCCTCCTAGGTTCAAGCAATTCTCCTGCTTCAGCCTCCAAAGTAGCTGGGATTACAGGCATGCACCACCATGCCCCGCTAATTTTTTGTATTTTTTGTAGAGATGGGGTTTCACCATGTTGGCCAGGCTGGTCTGGAACTCCTGAACTCAGGTGATCCACGCGCCTCGGCCTCCCAAAGTGCTGAGATTACAGGCATGAGCCATGTGCCTGGCCATGATGACTTTCAATCTCCTCTTCTCTCAGTGATTAATCTCTGGTTGTTTGATGACATTCCTAGGAAAAAAGTTCAAGACAATTATATTCCTTTTGGAAGAACTTCCTTCAGTCATGTATGGGGAACTTCAAAGACAGCCCCTCCCTGTACTTGTACTTGGAGGGGAGAAACAAGGGAAACCAGAGAGACCTTAATTTTGAGGCAGCTTCTAAGCCTTCCAGTTTCCTTTAAGTCTAAGAACTCAGCATGCCCAAGCACCATACTTTGGGGTATCCTTTTCTAATCCCCAACACATACATAAATTTTGAAAGAATCACCCCAAAAATGAACAATTAAGGGCACAAATCTAGAATAAAAATTCTGAGAATTAGCCGGGTACAGTGGCTCACGCCTGTAATCCTGGCACTTTGGGAGGCCAAGGCAGGCGGATCACAAGGTCAGGAGATAGAGAGCATCCTGGCTAACACGGTGAAACCCCGTCTCTACTAAAAATACAAAAATTAGCCAGCCGTGGTGGCGGGCACCTGTAGTCCCAGCTACTTGGGAGGCTGAGGCAAGAAAATAGCTTGAACCCGGGAGGCGGAAGTTGCAGTGAACCGAGATTGTGCCACTGCACTCCAGCCTGGGCGCCAGAGCAAGATTCTGTCTCAAAAAAAAAAAAAAAAAAAAAAAAAAAAAAAAAAAAAAAAGCGGGCGGCGGTGGCTCAAGCCTGTAATCCCAGCACTTTGGGAGGCCGAGACGGGCTGGATCACGAGGTCAGGATCGAGACCATCCTGGCAATAACGGTGAAATCCCGTCTCTACTAAAAAATACAAAAAACTAGCCGGGGGAGGTGGCGGCGCCTGTAGTCCCACCTACTCGGGAGGCTGAGGCAGGAGAATGGTGTAAACCCGGGGCGGAGCTTGCAGTGAGCTGAGATCCGGCCACTGCACTCCAGCCTGGGCACAGAGCGAGACTCCGTCTCAAAAAAAAAAAATAGAAGTTCCGAAAATTGACATATATTTCAAGGTTCTCTCTCTGTACACAAATTGATACACTGAGTTCTATAAATGAATGCCATTTAAGCAATCATTAGACAAAAAAACTGAAAACAAGCCACTAATATCCTCCAACCGGGCTGGCATGATGGCTCACGCCTTATAATCCCAGCACTTTGGGAGGCTGAGGTGGTGGATCACCTGAGGTCCGGGAGTTCGACACCAGCCCTGACCAACATGGTGAACCCCGTCTCAACTAAAAAAAATATAAAATTAGTCAGGCGTAGTGGCCAGTCCCCTGTAATCCCAAGCTACTCGGGAGGCCTGAGGCAGAAGAATCATTGAACCTGGGAGTAGAAGTTGCAGTGAGCTGGGGAGATCACACCTTGCACTCCAGCCTGGGTGACGCATGTGAAAAAAACAAAAAACAAACACACACAAACTTTGTTCACCCTGAAATGTTTAAAATACTATTTCAACATTTCACTTTATTAATATAGCAACCTTAATTACATATTTGTGATGAGGAATATCACAAAACGTAAACAGAATTTTTCTCAGGTTTAAAAAGCTCATCACTTTTCTCAAACAGCAAAGGAGACTGCCATATCTGATCCTGGACAAATGATTAAACCCTTGAGTCTTGGACCCTTGAAATCATCTTTTTTTTTTTTTTTTTTTTTTTTTAGAAAAAAAATTCCCTGCCCATTGTTGCACAGAGAATAATATTTTGAGAGGGAATTTGAGTATATTACCTACAGTTGTTGTTTCAGATGAGTTTAAATAGGACATATCAGTTGCTACCAGATCTTTATCTCCTTGAAAAGTAGTTTAAAGACTTTGTAATTTTTCTATATTTGTGTAACTATTGCAAAAATAACATGTTTATCTTCATGTTTTTGTTCCCCAACTTAAAACATAAGTTTTTTAGCAAGGGGTGGTGGTTCATGCCTGTAATCCCAGCACTTTGGGAGGCCAAGGTGGGTGGATCACGAGGTCAGGAGTTCAAGACCAGCCTGGGCAACATGGTGAAACCCCATCTCTACTAAAATACAAAATTAGCTGGGCGTGGCGGTGGGCGCCTGTAATCCCAGCTACTTGGGAGGCTGAGGCAGGAGAATTGCTTGAACAGGGGAGGTGGAGGTTATAGTGAGCCAAGATCATGCCACTGCACTCTAGCCTGGGTGATAGAGCAAGACTCCGTCTCCAAAAAGAAAAGAAAAGAAAAGAAAGAAAACATATACATATATTTTTTGTCAAAATCTTATTCTGTGGCCCAGGCTGGAAGGCTGGAGTGCAGTGGCACAATTACAGCACACTGCGGCCTCTACCTCCCAGGCTCATGTGATCCTCCCACCTTAGTCTTCTGAGTAGCCAGGACCACAGATGACTGCCACTACATCCGGCTAATTAAAAAAATTATTTTGCAGAGATGGGGTCTCACCATACCAGGCTAGTCTTGAACTCCTGGCCTCAAACAATCCTCCTGCCTCAGCCTCCTAAAGTGTTGGGATTACAGGCTGAGCCACCCCAGCCAGCCTCCCAAAACTGGCCAAAACATAATATTAACTACTACTCCCAAAACTACTTTTTTTTTTTTTTTTTGAGATGGAGTTTGGCTCTCGTTGCCCAGGATGGAGTGCAATGGCGTGATCTCAGCTCACCGCAACCTCTGCCTCCCAGGTTCAAGTGATTCTCCTGCCTCAGCCTCCTGAGTAGCTGGGATTATAGGCATGCGCCACCATGCCCAACTAATTTTGCAGTTTTAGTAGAGACAGGTTTTTTCCATGTTGGTCAGGCTGGTCTCGAACTCCTGAGCTCAGGTGGTCTGCCTGCCTCGGCCTCCCAAAGTGCTGGGATTACAGGCATGAGCCACCCCCTCCTTGGCCTCCCCAAACTACTTCTAATCACTCATAAAGACATTATCAATAGTACCAGGATTTCTATCAGTCAGGATCCCAAGAGAAAACAGGTGTCTTATTCAAATTGCAATAATTTCAGAAGGATTTAATAAAGGGACTGTTTAATAAAGGTGTCTAGTAAAGGTATGGGCAGGCTGCGGGAAGGACAAAGAAGAGGGCAGTACTCTAGGGTTACTGATAGTAGAGTGGTCAATGCCCCTAGACCTGAAGGAGAGAGGAAAAAGCCATTACTGAGATTTGGAGGAAAGGTCCGCTTTGATGAACTAGCCAGAGTTGACCCACAGAAAGAGATTCAGATAAATAAATACTCTAGCCTCTTTCTCCAATCTCATTCTGATCTAATGCTAGTGTTTCCACTAATGAAATTCAACTTGAGGCCAGGGTGGTGGCTCACATCTATAATCTCAATCCCAGCACTTTGGGAGGCCGAGGCGGGCAGATCACAAGATCAGGAGTTTGAGACCAGCCTGGTCAACATAGTGAAACCCCATCTGTGCTAAAAATACAAACATTAGCTGGGCATGGTGGCACATGCCTGTAGCCCCAGCTACTTGGGAGGTTGAGGCAGGAGAATCGCTTGAACCTGGGAGGCGGAGGTTGCAGTGGGCTGAGATTGCCACTGCACTCCAGCCTGGGCAACGGAGCAAGACTCCGTCTCAAAAAAAAAAAAAAATTTCAACTTGAAGCCAGAGGCCTGGGATGTCTATTGGTATAGATCACACAGGTCAGTTTTCTATGGCACAGTGGGTAGAGAACTGAAGACAGTCACTTTTTTAACATCAACAATTCAAAACATTCAGCTTTCCATCCACCATTTTGTCCGATCATTATTTTATGCTTATAAATCCTATATTATGTCACTGACCTGCCTACTGATAAGAGTTGTTTAATATCCAGTGACATACTGTGAGTCCTATAAGTTTTCATCCCTTCAGAACAATAATTCCCCAAATGCTGGCTGTTCATATTTAGATCTGGTTTTGGAACACAAAATCATTAGTATTGTTATGGGGTTTATAGAACTCAGAACAGTGCCTGACCCATGTGTCTTAGTACTTTAGGGCTATATTAACAAAATACCTTTGACTGGATAATTTGTAAAGAACAGATTTTTTTTTTTTTATAGTTCTGGAGACAGGGAAGTCCAAGATCAAGGCTCCAGCAGATACGGTATCTGGTGAGGGATCCTCTCTCTGCTTCAAAGGTGATGCCTTTTGCTGCATCCTCACAGGGCAGAAGATATGAGAGGGCCAGGCAGCTCTCTAAAGCCTCTTTTACATAGGCAGTAATCCGATTCAGGAAGCCAGAACCCTCAGGACTTAATCACTTCCCAAAAGGCCCCACCTCTTAATATCACAATGGAGGTTAAGTTTCAATATGATTTTGGAGAAACACAAACACTCAAACCGAAGCAACATGGTAAGCTCTGACAAAATGTTGTGAGCTACTGTTATTTAGATGGAGCAATCTCTAGAGGTTCAGGCAGAGCCTTATTTCTCCCTCTGGGACTGTGTAGTGAGAATGTAGGAGCTTCTCAGGAGAGGTGGTCATCTACCAAGGAGCCTGTGTTGCTTCTCCCTGCTCCTTACCTTAAGGTGTTATTTTAAACACATGAAATGATCTCAAAACAGCTATGTAATAGACATCAAGATATGGAAGCATTTCCTTTTTTTTTTTTTTTTTAAGTATGGAGAAACTTAGTCACTGGTTCTATTTGTTAAGTGTTCCGTGGTCAGGAATAGGCAGGCTATTCCTTTTACACAATTCTTCTGGTTGACAGAAATTATTCTATAAAAGCCAACAGACTTCATATCTTGTGTGTATGTGTACTTTGACAGCTGCCTTCCCCCACCCCCCAAATCAAACAATCAAGCAACAAACAAAATTGGCCTTAAAATTGAGGCCCCAGAGATGAGGTTACTGAGCGGGTATATGTCACAGCGGCAAACTTTCTGCAACGGGAAAAGGTCAAGACAGAGGGAGGAGCGCTGGGGGTGCACACCGCCTTGACCTCTGGCACCTACTGAACAAATAAGAAATGGTTGCTATGCCAGTTTTCCCTGAAGAGGTGCCTGACCAGCTGGCTCTGTGAATTCGAATGCAGTATTCAGGCAGGCGCTGGGAGAGTTTTGGGGAATCCCGATAGACAGCCCAGAGATGCTGGACTGCGAAAGCGGGCGCGCTGCAGGAGAGGCTGGGAGGGCAGCCAGGAGCGCTGCTGGTGTCCGGAGACGCGCAGAGGGAGGGGCAGGCGGCAAGCTCCGCTTCTCCGCGTCCTGGGTCTGAAAGCATCACAGGCCAGCCGGGCAGTGCGCGGTGAAACTACAAAGAAGCCAAAGAGCTCGCGTCTTCTACAAAAAAAACATGTTCTTGCTAGGACGATGGCAAGGAGAAGCCGGAGTCTCTCCTTTTTCTCCTCGGCTTTTCTCGGGCTTTCTGAAAAGAGCACCCGCATATTCCCGGGAAATTTTGGCTCCTGATGGCATAGGGGGAGGATCACATTCATCTTCCAGGAGAGACGGAGATATCTTGATCAAATTGTGTTTTACGCAGGAGGCGAGTGACTGCGGAGGGAGGATCCCCTGCAGCTCAGCGCGCTCCCGCTCCGGCGCGAGGCCGGGGTCGAGCGCTTCAGTAGCTCATGGCTCTGTAGAGTGCGCATGGCCAACATAAGGAAAGCATGCTCCAGTGGCGCAATCGGTTAGCGCGCGGTACTTATACAACAGTATATGTGCGGGTGATGCCGAGGTTGTGAGTTCGAGCCTCACCTGGAGCATGTTTTCTTCCAATTGCGATTTCAGACATTTCACGATAATGCATTTTTCCCTTCTCTTTACAGTAAAATGCTAAAATGGATACGTTTTCCGTGGTGAGCCCATAAAGATTCCTTTGATCAAGGGAGATACTTGGCAGATTTCAGAGAAGAGAAGAAACCCAGCAAGACCCAAATTGAACTCATCCAGCAAACTCATTTCTCTTCAGTCGGGAGGCCTCACAGCCAGGCTGTTCTGCTTCAATGACGCCTCCTCCCTCCCTTGCTCCTCCACTTAAAAACTATTCTTCAGCTCTTTGGGGACTGAGCAAGGAGGTGGAAAAACTGGGTTTTATTATCTGCGATTTGTGCAACTGTCACCAGGGTTCATCAATGTGCAGAAAGTACTCCCAGGTGCCTGAGCTTTGGTATCTACAAGGATGGCAGTGAAGTTATTGAACTCCACCTGTGAAACCTAAATGTGTTCTGTGTGGAGCTCCACTGTCTACTTTACAAAAACCTGACTGGGAAACAAGAAATGCTCATTTTCCCCCAGCAGTGAAACATCAGACATAAGTGGCTAGGTATGTATTTCTTCCTAATTTCATCAAAAAGTAAACAAACTGCCTTGTTTGGAAAAACACATTCATCTTGATGCTGGTGTCTGAAATACATGATTCCAGGTTGCTGTGCTTTCATCCAGTCTTTCCTGGATTTCATTTGGTCTCGTGGAATCTTCCTCCTGTTCCTTAAATATGGATATTCCCCCACAGTTCTGTCCTCAGCTTTCCACACATGTAGTGATATACACATTCTGTGTTAGGTTTCTCCAGAGAAACAGAACCACTAGGATATATAAAGGTAAATATGAGGAATTATGAGAATTGGTTCACAGGATTATGGAGGCAAGAAATCTCACAATATGCTGTCTGCAAGCTAGAGAATCAGGAAAACCAGTGGTGTGATTTAGGCCTGCGTCCCAAAGCCTGAGGAAGCAGTGGGTCAGGGAGAAGGGAGACTTCTCTGGAGTCCCAGATTCTGAAGGCCTGAGAACCTGGAGCTCTGATGTGGGAAAGCACAAATATCACCCCTGCATCTTTTAAGTCCTTGATGGTGGCACTAATCTCTACAATCCCTTCAGAAATGCAGTGTTGCTTTTGATTTACTATTTTCCTAGGTAGAGGTAGTTCTAATGCCTTCCAATTGTTCTTTCCCACCGTAATAGCCCTCATTCCATAGGTCAGGGAACTAATGTTAGGATTCTGCCAGATTCTAAGTATGTCTATTCCAATTATGCCTTCTGAAACTGGGGGAATAACCACAGGATACATTCAGGGACTTACTGGACCCACTGTGAGTCAGATCTGAGCTAAAACTTCATTGGTCACCTGACTTCTATAAGCCCCTACTCTGACTGGAGTACCACAGTGATGTTGAGGTCTCCTGGAATCAATGTCAGCTCAGAACTATAGTCCCTAAAGAGTCTAATTATTTCCTTGCTCCCAGTGCTTAGTTACTCTGGTAAAAGATGGTAGGTCCCTTTGAGGAAGGCTGGGAAAAAGATTAATAGTATAAATTTTTGGTAGCGTACCAAGTCCTTCCTCAAGAAGACCCCACTGCCACTCCATTCAAAGGGTTCTGAGTCTATAAACTGGCTCAAGTCTGGTGTTGCAAGCTGAAAGAGTGAGGGTCGTGATCAACTCAGTATACCACTGGAGGCTATATGAGCAAACAGCAAACTGTTCTCATAAATGCAGAATGTTGGCAAGCTGACAGCTGTGTCTGCCACTCAGAAGGAATGCTGAGGGCAGTCACGCTCCAAGTGTAGTGTTGCTTGTGACTAGGAACATCTGAAGCCTGTTAGCAATAATGTGAACCTGTGACCCATCAAACAGCTGACCAATCATTACCTCCTCCTCCCTGCTCTTTCTACCCAATAAATACCAAGGGCTGTAGAAGCTCAGGGCTACCTTTGCTCACTAGAAGCAAGGAGCTCTCTTCTTCTTGCCCGGACCCCTTCTTTAAAATAGTTTCTTTTGTTTTAAGTTTTCATTTCTGTGTTCATCCTCCTCGTTCAGTCCCATAGTAACTGTGCAAACTGCAGCAGTCTGGGAAGCCATGACTGTATTTTTATCGAGTTAGACTTTTGTTCACTTGATCTGGTAGTTCTCTGTTTATACAGATCAAGTAGTTGATTGTCTTACTTGATAATTTGCCCTGGTAACAACATAATAACTGATGTGTCTCTTTCCCAAATTGCAAAAATACTGTGAAATTGCTCTGACAAATTAGAAGTGCACCATTGGCATATTTATCTTCCCTTTTATGCATGATGGTAAAATAAAAACGTCATTCTGCTAGAAAAAAAAATAATTTACTGTCCTTCCTATCTATTTCACTTCTGAAAACACCGTGATTAACTAGCCAATGATCTATGAGATTCAGACTATTCTGACTGCTGCTTTGACTCCTCAGTTCATCAGGGTCACTACACTCACCTTTCCTTTGATGATTGAGTGTTTTAGATTTACTATTTTTCTAGGTAGCAGCTCTAATGGCTTCCATTTGGTCTTTCCCACCATAGTAGCCCTCACCCTACCAGTCATGAAGCCAATGTGAGGGTTCTGCCAGCTGCTAAGTATGTCTATGCTAATTATGCATTCTGGCACTGGGGAAATGACCCCAGGATGAGTCCGGGGACCCACTGTAAGTTGGATCTGAGCTAAAACTCCATTGATTACCTGGCTTCCATATGCCCCTACTTTAACTGGAGGACCACAATGATGTTTTGCATCTCCTGGAATCAACGTCAGCTCAGAGCCAGTGTCCAGCAGTCCTGAAATGTCTGATCATTTTCCTTTCCCCAATGCACAGTTGCCTTGGTAAAAGGCAGGGGGTCTTCTTGGGGAAGGGTGGGAAAAAGATCCACTGCATAAACTGTCAGTAATGTAGTGGGGTCCTTCCTCGAGGGGACATGGCCTCCCCTTTATCCAAAGGGTTCTGGGTCTGTAAACTGGCTCAAGTCTGGAAACTGATTGAGGGGCCATGATTCTGTTTTTATAATTCAAATTAGTCTTTTGTCCATTCGACTTAGAAGTTTTCTGCTTGTATAAAGTAAGTAGGAACGCAGTAGGCTTCCTATCAATTTCACTTCTAGGAACACTGTGATTAATTAGCCAATGCCAGACTCTACATGAGTCAGACTATTCTGATTGCCGCTTTGACTCTGCTGTCCATTATGGTAGCTATGCCCACCTTTTCTTCGACAGTTGAGTACTGCCACTTGGCCCCTGCCACCTTGCAATCCAATTATTCTCATTGTATTTAAGTTTGTAGTTGAGCGACTACAGTTCCCACTGTTAGATCTGACATACAGAGAAGAGCAATTACAGGGCTCTTCAAAGATGCAGGTGCTGCCCTCACAAATCTATTTTGCAAAGCATGGTCAAGGGTATATCTTCTGGGCCTTCCCAGCTGCAATGAGTAGGTCTAAAGTGACTAATTCACTCCACCTTCACAATCTCCCTGAGCCTTTGGATCCTTTCCTCTACATTAAATCAAGGGAGATCAGGCATTTCCAGCTTGCTCACAGTGGGCCATCTTTGAATCCATATTTCAGCTAACCAAGCAGATAAACTATTAGAACTTTTTTTTTTTAACTCCCCGAGTTGCAACATTAAATGCAGAGTCCCTACTTAATGGGCCCAAATCAATAAATTCCGCCCGATCCAACTCTGTGTTCCTTCCACCATCATCCTATACCCTTAAATATCCATTCTCATGCCTGTTCTCCAGATTTCTGTTTATGTAAATTAGAGAACTCAAACAGTTCAAGTGTAGTGCACCTCCTCATGAGTTACATTCTCAATCTCACCTCCAGGGGCCTACTTTAGTCTAGTTATAGGTCTAGAAGCAAACAGGAGTGTTGGGGGTTCTCCTGAGGAGAATCAACATTATTTTGCCTGGCAGCTGCTTCAGGGGAGGCCATCACTATTGCCTCAAGCAGCTCAGGGTTTATCTCCTCAGACAAAGGTGGACAGGCTGATGGCAGCATGGGTCGGGGAGGGGATGTTGCCACTACTGGGGATTAAGAAGCTGTTCTTTCTGGCAAAATAGGTTCATCAGGTTTTACAAACTCAGTGTCCCCAGCTTCATCAGGGTCTTCTTACACATCCCCAATTTCAGGGTCCCATTCTTTTCCAATCAATGCCCTCACTTTAATAGTAGACACCTGGTGAGGCTGTGCATTCATCTTTCATTGCAGGTCAGCCACTCGCATGGTAAGAGCGTGTGTCTGTTTTTCCACAATGTCAGCTCTTTCTCTACAGGAGATGTGACTCTCACTCAGGACAATCTTAGCAGATTTGAGGCTTAGTATCTGCTTCTGAAGCCAGGAGACAGAATCCCTGAGTTCATCATTTTCTTTCATCACTTTGACCACTGAACTTAGAAGCAACCAACCAGCCTCATTTTGTTCCTTGGTTCTCCACATATGGTCAAAGGTATTATGTGTAAAGTCACTAAACTTGCTTCTCAGGAGTGGTGAATCAGGAGTGTGAAATGTATTTATTTTGCATAACTCTCTAAACAGTTCATACCAAGGACTATCAGTGTTCTCCACACTATTAGAAGTAGAGTCCTTATCATTTTTGTGTCGAATCATATTAAGCAGCCAACTCCAGAAACCCCAAAACCAAAGAAAGAACTCCATCCTTAATACTCTGTTCCTCTAGAATCACTCCTGGTACAAAAATCTATATTAGTCAGGGTTCTCCAGAGGGACAGAACTTGTTTTACACTTTGCTTCCCTTTGTTTGCCTCCATTTCTTCCACTGGTGATCACTTGTTTATCCTTCAGGTTATGGTGGGAACTTTATATCCAACAGTTTGGATCAGACACACTCCTATGAGCTTTATCTGTTGTGCTAGGTACTTGATACGTTATTTTAGTCTTCTTTTTACTTTACTCTCTCATCTATTGCATCATGAGCTCTTTGGTGGGGAAGAGAAAGACTGAACCTTAATTGTGTTTGTTTCTTCAGTACCAAGTTCAATTTCTCACTCTGAATGAATTGTAACTCTCAGAATTCTCTCTACCTGTGATATCAGGAAGTGTTTGCACCCTTTTTTT
>NW_016809319.1:1466780-1471349 GCF_001698545.2 Rhinopithecus bieti | reverse complement strand
CCCTACAGGCTGTGGAAACATTGTCTTCCACTAAACCGGTCCTTAGTGCCAAAATGTTGGGGACCACTGCTTTACACCTTTTGTCTCCCTTATTTTCACCTCTTAGGATGAACATTTAATTTTATTTATTTTTAGCAAACTAAAGGTTAAGTGTAGGTACTGAGAAATGAACATTAAAAGAGACTGTTGTCTGTCGCCTAGGTTCTCACTGAAGAATGTGAAGGTCAAAGGTCAGAGAAGGGGCTTCCTTGCGCAGATAATAAAGTAGTAGTAGCCGCGCTGTCTCCAGTTCTTCTCTGCACCTAGAATGCTCTTCATCTTGTCTACACGACAGATTTTTACTCATTTTTCATAATCCAGGGGGGGGAAATCAATGATTTCTTGTTTTTTATTATAAGATACTTCAGGTTGCTCACACCTGTAATCCCAGTGCTTTGGGAGGCCTAGGTCGGAGGATCCCTTGAGCCCAGGAGTTTGAGACCAGCCTGAGCAACATAGGGAGACCCCATCTCTACAAAAAGTTAATTAATTGGGCATGTCTCAGCTACTCAGGAGGCTAAGGTGGGAGGATCCCTTGAGCCCAAAAGGTTGAGGCTGCAGTGAGCCATGATCACTCTCCCTGCACTCCAGCCTGAACAACAAAGTGAGACTCTGTCTCAAAGAAAACAACAACAATAACAACTTCATAACACTTAACTCACATTTATTTCACTGTAAAAAAAAAAAAAGATATATTTATATATAGAACTGCTTTTCCTACTAGTTTGCTTATCAAGAAGAATGTAACCATATCAGATCCATTACCCAATGCATGGCAAATCAATATACTGAGACATCAGATTGTAGCAGAGGAAGAGGTTTAATCATGGACAGCCCAACAAGGAGATGGAGGAAAACCTCAAATCTGCCTCCCTGAGGAGTTCCAGGTAGGGATTTTAAGGGATTTGGAGTGGATCAAGGAGTTGGGATCGTTGATTGGCCCAAGAGTGTTGAGTGGTTCAGGCCTGTAATCCTAGTGCTCTGGGAGGCTGAGGCAGAAGGATCATTTGAGGTCAGGAGTTCGAAACCAGCCTGGCCAACATGGTAAAACCCCTTCTCTACTAAAAAAAAATACAAAAAATTAGCCAGGTGTGGTGGCGGGTGCCTGTAATCCCAGCTACCCAGCAGGCTGAGGCAGGAAAATTGCTTGAACCCGGGAGGCAGACGTTGCAGTAAACCAACATTGCGCCATTGCACTCCAGACTGGGCGACAGAGCGAGATTCTGTCTCAAAAAAGGAAAAAAAAAGGGGTAAAGTCATGGAATGAGGAGATGAGAAAACTGCATTTTCTTTTTTTTTTCTTTTAGACGCAGTCTCACTCTGTTGTCCAGGCTGAAGTGCAGTGGCGCCATCTTGGCTCACTGCAACCGCCGCCTCCCAGGTTCAAATGATTCTTCTGCCTCAGCCTCCCAAGTAGCTAGAATTACAGGCGTGTGGCACCATGGCCACCACGTCCAGCTAATTTTTGTATTTTTAGTACAGACGGGGTTTCACCATGTTGCCCAGGCTGGTCTCAAACTCCTGATCTCAAATGATCCATACTCCTCGGCCTCCCAAAGTGCTGGGATTACAAGCGTGAGTCACCGCACCTGACCCTTTTTTGTAAAATTAAAAAAATTGGGGTGGGGAGGGATAGCATTGGGAGATACACCTAATGTAAATGATGAGTTAATGGGTGCAGCACACCAACATGGCACATGTATACATATGTAACAAACCTGCACGTTGTGCACATGTACCCTAGAACTTAAAGTATAAAAAGAAAAAAAAATGTTGCTGTCATTGTTAGAGAGAGGGTCTCACTATGTTGCCCAGGCTGATCTTGAACTTCTGGCCTCAAGTGATCCTCCAATTTTGGCCTCCCAAAGTGCTGGGATTACAGGTGTGTACCACTGTGCTCTGCCTGAAACTGCATTTTCACACTGATTCAGTTCCTTTATGAATGTCAGTGCTAGTTGATGTCGGCCTTTCTGCTGGAATTCAGGATCTGAAAAGCATCTTAAAAACACTTATGATTTTCTGGGTGCGGTGGCTCGCGCCTGTAATCCCAGCACTTTGGGAGGCTGAGGTGGGCGGATCACGAAGTCAAGAGATAGAGACCATCCTGGCCAATATGGTGAAACCCTGTCTCTACTAAAAAAAAAAAAAAAATTGTGTATGTATATATATACACAAAAATTAGCTGGGCGTGATGGCGCGTTCCTGTAGTCCAAGCTACTCAGGAGGCTGAGGCAGGAGAATCGCTTGAAGCCAGCAGGCGGAGGTTGCGGTGAGCTGAGATTGGGCCACTGCACCCCAGCCTGAGTGACAGAGTGAGACTCCATCTCAAAACAAAAACAAAACAAAACAAAACAAAGCAAAACCTTTCAAATAATTAGTCCAATGTAATGATACTTAGTAGATGCTCAAAAATATTCTTGGAAGGTCAAAAAGTACAGTGGAGTAAAGTCAGAACTATGGGGAGAGATAAGAAGAATAGAAAGGAAAGGAGGAAAAAATAAGGTGATTTGGATGTGGATGATGAGAAGGGGAAAAAAATGTAAAATGTACTTCTTTTTGATTATTCCAGATGAGAATATTGGAAATTTTAAGCATTAAAACTCCAAGGTTCTCCTAGATTTGTCATATACTCCTGCCAAATGAAAGATTTATATGTATGCTTGGCTAACAACTAGAATTTGAAGTGAGTTTGTTTTAGTCCCCATGTAGGGTAATATCTACTGTGAGATATCACACCACCACCAAAAGGGGCTAAGTAATCTACTTTTAAAATTTTCATCTTCATGTGAAAATGAGTCCAATAATTTTTTAGATTATTTATGGAATATAATTTCAATAGTAGAAAAATTTTCTCTCTCCCTCTTTTTCTTTTTTTTCCATTTTGATCTTCTGGATTTCTTTACTGTTTGTTTACTTTTTTTTCACCCATATTTCCATTTCTATTTCTGGTATAAACTGAGAAGATCTATATCCTTAAATGCTCCCCTAAGTGATTTTATCCAGAGCATAAATACAGTCTTTTCCATCTCTTGTCATTTCTAAATTGTATTTCATGTAATAATTTGTTAATTTTTTAAAATTTTGCATAGATAATATGTATTGTTTAAAATTTTTTTGTATAAACCTTACCATTTTTCTTATATCCTAGCCACCCAGTTCTCCTCAGAATAGGCTATTGGTTTCTGTTATTAGTTTCCCAGAAAAGCGGAATTATTTATGTTCTGTTCTTTGTCAGATGTCATTCTAGATTAGTTTCTGAGGAGGAGCCCATCTCTTCCTGTGTAATGAAAAATTGAACCACCTAATAGTAGTATTTTGTTTGTTTAACAGATACTATTTTACTATGTTGCCCAGGCTAGATTCAAGCTCCTAGGCTGAAGGGATCCCCCCGCCTCAGCTTCTCAAGTAGCTGGGACTATAAGTACCCTCTTGGGTATAGTGTATTTTTTTAAGATGAGGCTGGCCACACCCCATAACCTCATCAGAAATACCAATCATGTGATTTGAATCATGCATTATCAGTCAACCTGAAGACTGAGTTGAAGCAAAACCCTGTCTCAACATAAGACAAAAACACCACCACCAAAAGTATCCAAATTGGAAAGGAAGAAGTAAAATTGGGCCTGTTTGCAGATAACATGACTTTATATAGAGACAGTCCTAAAGACTCCATTAAAAAGAAGTGTTAATACTAATGAACAAATTCAATATATTTGCAGAATACAAAATCAATATTCAGAAATCACTTGCATTACTATACAGTAACAAACTACATAAATAATAAACAATAAACTACATAGAAAGAAAAATTAAAGGACAATCCCATTTATAGTAGCACCCCTCCCCCTTTAAAAAAGAATTAAACTTAATCATGAAGGTGAAATGTTGTTAATGTTCGTTAAAGTTTTCAGTGATGTACAGTTAATGCAATCTGTATCAAAATCTCTCTGGCAGTTTTTAGAAAACAGAAAAAAAGACTATAAAATTCATGTAAAACTCATATGAAACTACAAAGAACCCAAAGTCACCAAGTCAATTTTGAGAAAGAACAACAAAGCTGAAGACATCACACTTCCTGATTTCAGCATATACTACAGAGCTACAGTTATTAAAACCGTCTGGTACTAGCAAAAAGACAGGTATACAAACCAAAATAACAGGATAGAGAGCTCAGAGATTAATCCATAAATATATGGTCAACTGATCTTTAAGGAGGTTGCCAAGAACACACAATAGGAAAAAAAAACAATATTTTCAACAAATGATGTTGAGAAAACCAGATATTCACATGAAAAAGAATGAAATTAGACCCTTGTTTACAGCAGTCACAAAAATTAACTAAAATGGATTAATGACTTAAATCTAAGATCTGCAACTATAAAACTCTTGGAGGAAAGCTTTAGGACATCGGTCTTGATTTAATGACTATGACATCAAAATCATAGCCAACAAGAGCAAAAATAGAAAAATCGGGATTATATAAAATAAAAGAGTTTCTTTTTTTCCTTTTTCTTTTTTTTTTTTTTTTTT
>NW_016809319.1:1449637-1466041 GCF_001698545.2 Rhinopithecus bieti | reverse complement strand
GAGCGAGACTCCTTCTCAAAAAAAAAAAAAAAAAAAAAAAAGGCAACCTATTAAATGGGGGGAAAAATTGCAAACCATATATCTGATAAGGGGTTAATTTCCAAGATACATAACTCTTACAATTCAGTAGTTAATCAAAACAAATAAAAACAAAAACCTGATTAAAAATAAAACTGGGCAGGGCGCGGTGGCTCATGTCTGTAATCCCAGCACTTTGGGAGGCTGAGGCGGGCAGATCACCTGAGATCGGGAGTTTGAGACCAGCCTAACCAACATGGAGAAAACCTGTCTCTACTAAAAATACAAAATTAGCTGGACTTGGTGGCGTACGCCTGTAATCCCAGCTACTCGGGAGGCTGAGGCAAGAGAATCACTTCAACCTGGGAGGCAGAGGTTCCGGTGAGCCAAGATCGTGCCATTGCACTCCAGCCTGAGAAACAAGAGCGAAACTCCGTCTCAAAAAAATAAAAAATAAAATAATAATAATAATAATAATAATAATAATGTACTAAGGACTTGCATAGACATTTCTCCAAAGACGATATACAAACAGCCAACAAGTATATGAAAAGACGCTCAATGTCACTAATCATCAAGAGAATGCAAATCAAAACAAAAGTGAGATATCATCTTGTACCTGTTAGGATAGCTATTATCAAAAGAGCAAAAGACAAGTGTTGGTGAGTTCGTAGAGAAATGGGAACTTTTCCACCCTGTTAATGAGATTGTGAAATGGTGCAGCCTCTGTGGAAAACAGTATGAAGGTTCTTCAAAAAATTAAAAATAGAACTACCAGGCCGGGTAGTTCTGGTAGTTCTACCTGTAATCCCAGCACTTTGGGAGGCTGAGGCTCACAAATCACTTGAGGTCAGGAGTTCGACACCAGCCTGAGCAACATGGTGAAACCCCGTCTCTACTAAAAATACAAAATTAACCGGGTGTGGTGGTGCCCACCTATAATGCCAGTCACTCGGGAAGCTGAGGCAGGAGAATCGCTGGAAACCAGGAGGTAGAGGTTGCAGTGAGCCAAGATCGCACCACTGCCCTCCAGCCTGGGCGACAAAGCAAGACTCCATCTCAAAAACAAAACAACAACAACAAAAAATTAAAACTACCATATATGATTCAACAACCCCATTTCTGGGTATATATCCATCAAAATTGAATTCAGAATCTCAAGGACATGTTAGTGCACCTATATTCATTACAGCATTATTCACAACACCAAAGATGTGGAAGCAACCTAAATATTCATTAGTGGAGGGATTAATATAGAAAATATGGTATATACATACAATAGAATATTATTCAGCCTTCAAAATAAAGGAAATTCTGGTCAGGCATGGTGACTCACGCCTGTAATTCCAGCACTTTGGGAGGTTGAGGTGGGGGGATCGCTTGAGCAATATAGTGAGAGCCTGTCTCTACAAAAAATTAAAATATTAGCCAAGCATGGCGGTGTGCAGTCCTAGCTACTCAGGAGACTGAGGTGGGAGGATCACTTGAGCCCAGGAGGTTGAGGCTGTAGTGAGCCAACATCATACCATTGCACTCGATCCTGAAAGACAAAGCAGGACCCTGTCTCAAAAGAAAAAAAAAAAAAAGGAAATTCTGCAATATGCAACAGCATGGGTCAACTACTTTGAGGACATTATTGTGAGTGAAATGAGCTTCCCACAAATGGACAAATACTGCTTGATTCCACTTGAGATATCTAAAATAACCAAACTCATTGAATCAGAGAGTAGAATGGTGGTTGCCTGTGGTTGGGGGAAGGGGAAAATGGGAATTTCAGTTGTGCAAAGTAAGTTCTAGAGATCTGCTGTACAACATTGTGCCTGTAGTTAACAATACTGTATTGTACTCTTAAATTTTTGTCGCTGTGCTCAGTGGCTCATGCCTGTAATCCCAGCACTTTGGGAAGCCGAGGTGGGCAGATCACCTGAGGTCGAGAGTTCAATACCAGCCTGACCAACATGGAGAAACCCCCATCTCTACTAAAAACACAAAATTAGCCTGGCGTGGCGGCGCATGCCTGTAATCCCAGCTACTGGGGAGGCTGAAGCAAGAGAATAGCTTGAACCTGGGAAGTGGAGGTTGTCATGAGCCAAGATCACGCCACTGCACTCCAGCCTGGACAACAAGAGCAAAACTCCCATCTCAAAAAAAAAAAAAAAAAAAAAAAAAAAAAAAAGAGGTAAATCTCATGGCAAGCTCTTTTACCTTAATAATATTTTAATAAAAAATATGGACTTACTTTTACTCTCTAGTAAAATATAATACTGGCACATTACATCAAAATGTTAAAACTTAAAATCTTTTCTTCATTTTGTTCCTCAATTCCAATAAATTCTGCTACTAGCCCCAAATTAGGGCCTCACAAATCCAGTGTGTACAAGCACCACTGGAACTGCCAAAAAGGTTGGGCTCCCACCTCCAGCTCTAGACTGTCTTGAATTTCTGACTCCCCACCTCTGATTGAACTCAATTTTGAGTTCCAGGGGAATTCCCATTCCACCCACTAAGGAAGGAAGGATGGCTCCTAACAGTGACTGAGAGCCTAACTGATAGGACCTTATGTCTCGAGCACCTAACTTGTAGGCTCTTTTGGCTGGAGAGGGCAATCTGACTCTAGTAGGTACTCCCTTTGTCCCAGAGAGATGCAACCCACATTGACCCCTACTAAAACCATCTGGAGCCGAAGAGATGTAGATCAAATGCAGCTATGAACTAAGTCTCAGGATTGGAGGGATGGAGCAAACTGAAAAAGAAAGGGAGATCAGCAGAATCAGATTAAGCAGAGCTTCTGAAGGGCAGATATTCCTGAAAATCCTAAAGGCAGAAACCTTGTCTTATCTCCATCTGCAACCCTCCTCAAATCATGCTTCCACCCCTCCCCCAGAAAAACACAACCTTCACAGAAGAGTTTTGAAAAGATTTCTGGAAAGGAAATAATGTTACCAGAGGCCATTGAGGTCTTTTGTCTGGTCACCACTGGTCAAAATAAAGAAATCAGCAAACTTTTTATTGCTGTGAAAACGTATGCTCATGTACTCATTGGCCATTAACATATTCTATTTTAGAATTGCCTGTTCAGGTTTTTTGCTCATAATTCTAAAAGTGAAAAATAAATAAAGTTATGAGGGGTATAAAAAAGAATCGAATATTTATGTGACCTTGGGGAAAGAAAATTTCTTAGTGAGACACAAAATAACTAAACCAAAGTTAAATGAATTGGACTTCATAAAAATTAACAATTTCTTCTTCTAATTATTATTTTTGAGACGGAGTCTTGCTGGGTCGCCCAGGCTACAGTACCGTGGTGCGATCTCAGCTCACTGCAACCTCTACCTCCCAGGTTCAAACAGTTCTCCCACCTCAGCCTCCCAAGTAGCTGGGATTATAGGCATGTGCCATCAAAATTAACAATTTCATCACAAGAGATCATTAAAGTGTTTCCCAGACTCAAGTGATAAGAAGATATTTGCAATACAAATATTTGGCAAATAACTCTTAAGTGATACATATGGCTCAATGATATAAAGCATAATAAAATGTGCACAGATGTGATTCAAAGGGAAACTCTGCCAGGCGTGGTGGCTCACGCCTGTAATCCCAACACTCTGAGAGACTGAGGCGGGAGAGTCTCTTGATCCCTTGAGTTCGAGACCAGCTTGGGCAATATAGTGAGACACCCCTTCCCCCACCCACAACAAAACATTAAAAAATTAGCCTGGCATGGTGGCATGTGCTTGTGGTCCCAGCTACTCTGGGGGCTGAGGTGGGAGAATTGCTTGAGCCTGGGCGGTCCAGGCAGCAGTGAGCCCTGATTGTGCCACTGCACTCCAGCTTGGGCAACAGAGTGAGACCCTGTCTCAAAAACAAAAAGAAAACAAACGAACAAAAACCCAAACAAACAAACAACAAACCCCAAAAGGAGTTCTGTTCTGTTTTATAAACCTTGAGAGCCTCATTCTTTCCTGATTGTGAAGAGTGGCCAGGTGCATCAGGTAGGTGAGACCTGTACCACCTGCACCTCAGCCCAGGTCAGAAGCTACGCAAGTGTAGAGACCAAAGTTAGGGACCCACAGCGATACTAGTTTTGCAACAACGTTCAGTGTTCACCTTTGGTGTTGACGTTTGCGTTGACAACTGGAGTCCAGTTTAGTGAAAGAAGAATTAACTAAGCTAAAGTGGAGAGAGAAGAAAAAAAACAATACTGACAGGATACATTTCCGCCCAGTTTCTATGGAAACTACCGTACACCCACGAGTCACCTCTAAAAATTAAAATGGAGTTTTCTTGGATGTCCCATATTTAGTATTGTGAAATGTATTTTTTTCCTTTGAGCATTTTCATATTTGAGGCAAGTTTTTCCTTTCATCGTATCTTCCATTTATCAAAACCAACAATACCAAAACTCCACAACCCAATACCCAGGAAGGGGTTTCCCCAGTGACCCAAATACTTCACAAATGCCAGGCCAGGTGAAGAAGGAAAGGTATTTTGGGCAGAGGATTTTTTTTTTTTTTTTTTTTTTTTTTTTTTTTTTTTGAGACGGAGTCTTGCTCTGTCACCTAGGCTGGAGTGCAGTGGTACAATCTTGGCTCACTGAAACCTCCGCCTCCCAGGTTCAAGCAATTCTCCCAGGTTCAAGCAATTCTCCTGTCTCAGCCTACTGAGTAGCTGGGACACGCTACCACGCCCAGCTAATTTTCGTGGAATTTTTTTTAGTAGAGGCGGAGTTCGCCATATTGGTCAGGCTGGTCTCGAACTCCTGACCTCAGGCGATCCACCTGCCTAGGCCTCCCAAAGTGCTGGGATTACAGGCGTGAGACACCGTGCCCGGCCGAGCAGAGGAAACTTTTAAAGTTGACTGACTTCTTTGCTATTAATAAACTTTAAACTTTTTTTTTGGTCTTTATGAAACAATCACTGCAAAATTATAGCTGAGACAGTGAAAGAGATCTGACCTAACCATCTTTCTTCTAACCTCCAAGCTGTCCTTGTTCATTCCTGGACGTAGGCTGAACTAACTTTGGGAGGAACTTAGTTTATAGTTTATAGTTTACAACAATGACCATAACAGCTTTTTCCCAAAAGAAAATCCCTTATTGCCTGGGTAGGACTAACAAATTAGCTACCAGATTACAAATTATGGTTTAGGGGTCCGTCATGCATCCTCTGGCTGCAAGAATCTGAAGCTCCCCATATTGCTCCTGGGGATAACATCACTACTGTAAAACCTAAGATGGGTGCTTGAGATATTTTGCAGACCCTACATTCGATGGATCAGCTACCACCACCCAGTTCTGCAATCCCACCCAGGAACAGAAGACAGCAAGAAAACCTCACTTTCACACCTGCTATGATTCCATCTCCAACCTGACCAATCAGCACTCCCTACTTCCCAAGGCCCTTACCCCCTAAATTATCTTTTAATTAATTTATTTATTTTTGTTTGTTTGAGACCAACTGTCGCTGTTGTTGCCCAGGCTGGAATGCAATGGCACAATCTCGGCACACTGAAACCTCCACCTCCCGGGTTCAAGTGATTCTCCTGCCTCAGCCTCCCGAGTAGCTGGGATTACAGGCTCCCCTTCCGCCACTATGGCCAGCTAGTTTTTGTATTTTTAGTAGAAGTGGGATTTCACCATGTTGGCCAGGCTTGAACTCCTGACCTCAGGTAATCTGCCCACCTCAGCCTCCCAAAGTCCTGGGATTACAGGTATGAGCCACCGTGCCTGCCGCTAAATTATCTTTTAAAATTACCATCCCCCAGTGCTCCAATGCCCAGGGAGACTGATTTGAGTAATAGTAAAACTCTGGTCTCCTACGCAGCTGGCTCTGCGTGAATTACGGGGTGGAGTGCAGTGGCTGATCTCAGCTCACTGCAAGCTCCGCCTCCCGGGTTTACGCCATTCTCCTGCCTCAGCCTCTCGAGTAGCTGGGACTACAGGCGCCCGCCACCTTGCCCGGCTAGTTTTTTGTATTTTTTAGTAGAGACTGGGTTTCACCGTGTTAGCCTGTCTTGATAAATTGGCTCTGTCTAGGCAGCAGGCAAGATGAACCCATTGGGCAGTTACATTTAGTGACCTGAAAAACTTTTTTAAAACAATCTCAATATTTTATGATTTGGTCATTTCAGAGCAATGTAGACTTTCAGAGTAAAGAAGGAAAACCTGTTTCATAGAATCTTATAACAGATTCTTCTGCATGTGAGGAAGATCAGTGAATTTCTCTGTATTTCTGTTCCTAGAAAAAGCCTGGGCCCCAACTGTGTATGTCCCATTAGTGCAGACTCTTATGCCTTTCTTTTTTGTTTGGTGCAGTTTCAGATACAATAGTCCCTTTATTCATGGGGGATATATTCCAAGACCCCCAGTGGATGCTTGAGACTGCTGATAGTACTAAACCCTATACATAACTGTTTTTTCTTCTATACACACTGTGAAAGGAAAATAAATCTTAGAACCCTAAAATCACTAAGTCAACAGAAAAGTCAAGCTGGGAACTACAGGCAAACCTGCCTCTCATTTTATTCCTAAACAAGATAGTTAAAAAGATAAAAGAGCTACATACCACCCTCACAATTTGCCCATAAGGAAATTCCTTGAAGGCCTTAAGGTATTTATCCTAAAAAAATTTGTTGAATTTCACCCTGGCAATGTAAACTGATAGCTTACCTTCACAGGTGTGGTACCTAAAGTCATCCCTCTGGCCGGGTGCGGTGGGTCATTCACGCCTGTAATCTCAGCATTTTGGGAGGCCAAGGTGGGCAGATCACCTGAGGTCAGGAGACCAGCCTGGCCAACATGGCAAAACCCTGTCTCTAATAAAAATACAAAAATTAGCCAGGTGTAGTGGCATGCGCCTATAATCCCAGCTATTGGAGAGGCTGAGACAGGAGAATCACTTGAACCCAGGAGGCGGAGGTTGTTGCAGTGAGGAGGTTGTTGCCGTGAGCCAAGATCGCACCACTGCACTTTAGCCTGGATGACAGAGTGAGACTCTGTCTCAAACAAAACAAAACAAAACAAAAAAACCAAACTGTCATCCCTCTGCTCACCTGAGATAAATGCATATCTGATTGTTTCCTCTGCCCTATTGTTTATGTAAAAATGCAGATTCACTGAGCCAAACTAAATTGTGTATTCAGTGAAAGGTTGATCAAGGACTCAAAGGAATGCAACCTTTGTCTTTTATGTCTTTTCTACCTATGACCTGGAAGACCCCACCACCACTTTGAGTTGTCCAGTCTTACTGGATCAAACCAATGTACATCTTACACATAGTGATTGATGTCTCATGTCTCCTTAAAATGTATAAAAGCAAGCTGTACGCTGACCACCTTGGGCACAGGTCGTCAGGACCTCCTGAGCCTGTGTAACAGGCGTATCCTTAACCTTAGCAAAATAAACTCTCTAAATTGGTTGATATCTGTCTCAGATATTTTGGGTTTACAACACATACCTATAATGGTTTAACTGATAAAATAGCCAGGGTAAATAACAGCAACTAATAATAAAATATAACAATTATAACAATATACTGTAATGAAAGTTACATGAATGTGGTCCTCCTCTTTTTCCCTATATAAAGCTTTTTTGTTGTTGTTGTTGCTCTTTGGTTTTGTTGTTAAAACAAGTAATTTATAATCATTTGGTTGGAGAGTTTATTAAAAAACTCAGTGAGGCACTACAGGTAGATTATGGAAGGTGGATATTAGAAGTTAGAAAATTGTCTGCTTTATTACAGTGAAATTTAAAGTGACAATGCTGGTTTAGCACACTTTTTTTTTTTAGGCAGAGTCTCACTCTATTGCCCAGGCTGGAGTGCAGTGGCACAATCTTGGCTCACTGCAACCTCCTCCTCCCAGGTTCAAGCAATTCTCATACCTCAGCCTCCCAAGTAGCTGGGACTACAGGTGTGTGCCACCGCACCCAGCTAATTTCTGTAATTTTATAGAGATGGGGGTTTTGCCATGTTGGCCAAGCTGGTCTTGAACTCCTGACCTCAAGTAATCCGCCCGCCTCGGCCTCCCAGAGTGATGGGATTACAGGCCTGAGCCACCGCGCCCAGCCTAGCACACTCCTAAGTTTAAGAAAGAAATCAGTTTCTTTGTTACTGATGAGTTCAGTTGATTGGCGCATCTTACCCATAATGCCAACATCTGGCGTTGAGTACTCATAGAGGCCAGGCCAGTATCTAATTTTTTTTTTTTTTTTTAAACACTTGACAGTTTCTAAGTATCCACATGAAATTGCCTCTTACCTATTTTGTGAAAAGTTCTCTCTGCACTTAGGGGTAAAGGGAAGTCAATAGAATATCAGTTATTCACTTGGCTCAAAGTGTGGCCCTGTTTCTTTTTTTATTTTTTTCTCACGGACCTGGGTCCTAAGCATTGCTTATTTTTAGAAACCCCTAAGGAAAATCTCTTGGCAAAGAACCTGCACAAGTGGCTCTGGAAATTTCAAGGAAGCCAATCTCACCTGCATAGTATAGGCAGGATCCTGCACCACTAGAGCCTACTCAAGTTGATGCCATTGGGCCCTAGAACCTACAGGCCACGCAGAGCATAAGGGGAGGGAGCTGGGACAGCGACATGCTGGGGCGCGGCAAGATGGGGCAACATGGGCCTCACCGTGGCTGAGAACAAAGGAGGGAGCAAAAATGTTCCTGAGGTGGCTCAAATCAAAAAAAGGAGGATATGAGATCCTTTGATTTAGGTGCTTGATCATATACAAAGGTCCTATCTGGTTCAAATAGAGACTCTCAGGAACAAAACGTAAAAAAGGTGACCACTTTTTTGTTTCCGCCTGGTTTCACGTGATAACCACTACACTATGGAAACAACCCTGCCAGAAGCCATTGGAACTGAGGCACCTAGGGCGAAACAATCCAGGTTTGGCTTTAGAAAATCTGTATGTTCTACTCAGATTTTTTTTTCCTGGTAGTTTTTTCCATATATTTCAGACTTTCTACTTATTAAAATCAAAGATATCACATCCTGACCGTTGTTATTTGCCTACCACAAATTGGTACATATATTCACCAAATATATTTACCAGAATGCCCAGTAAGCTATTCAGAATAATTAAAACTACTGGAAACTTCGCAAGTGCCCATCAGCAGATACATGAATTAATTCACATGAAATAATCTATTGCAACAATAATGAACAATCTACAACTATGTGGATGAATCTCACGGAGATGTCGACTAAAATAAACAAGACAGAAAAGGACAGTACTCTGTGGCTCCACTGATTTAAATTATAAAGCAGGTAACATTCCACTGTCCAGCCAGAAGTCACAATAGTGCTTCCCTCTGGGAAGAGTGGGTAGTAACTGAAAAGGAACTGGAAATGCTCTGGTTTCCCAGGTGTGTTCATTTTATGTGTACTCATCAAGGGATGTGTATGTGTGTGTGTGTGTGCATGTGTAAGAGGCGGGGAAGGTGGGAAAGAGAGACGGAGAAGGAGGGAGGGAGAGGGAGAGGGAGGGAGAGATTGGGAGAGAGGTGCACAGGGATAGACTGATAAATTGAAGAAGTAATAGGGTTATGCAGTTGTGGAGACAGGTTAGAAAGTGCTAAATCCATAGGGCAGGCTGTAATAAAAGACAGGCCATCAGAAAAGGCAGGCTGAAAACAATACAGACAATTCAATAAAACCAGAAGTTCTTTGAAAAGTTGTCTACATTGTCTACATTGTCAGCAGACTTGACATTTAGCTAGATTGACTAAGTAAAAACAAAAAAAGGAAAAGAGACTCAAAGTATTAAAATTGGAAGTGAAAGCGGGGATGTTATTACTAAATTTACAAAAATAAAAAGAATTATAAGAGTACACTATGAAAATTGTATGCCAGTAAATTGGATGACCTAGATTAAATGAGCAAACTCCTAGAAACACACAATCTACAAAGATTGAATCATAAAGAATTAGAAATTTGAAAAGACCTATAACTAGTAAGGATATTGAAACAGTAATCAAAAACCTACCATGAAAAAAAGCCCTGGACCAGCTGGCTTAACTGATGAATTCTATCAAACATTTAAATAACTAAGCAGTCCTTCTCACACTTTTCCACAAAACTGAAGAGTAGGAAACACTTCCTAACTCATTTTATGAAGCTAGCATTACTCTGATACCAAAGCCAGACAAAGCGATTACAAAAAGAAAGCTACAGGCTAATACTTTTTTATCAGTGCTAAATTCCTCAACAAAATACTGGCAAACTGAATTCAACAACATATTAAAAGGATTATACACTATAGCAAAGTAGGATTCATTCCTGAAATGGAAGGATTCAGAATACAAAACAAGTAATTAACATAATGTATACATAAACAGAATGAAAGAAAAAAGTCTTTTGAACTAATACAAAAAAAGCATTTGACAAACTTTAAACACCTTCATGATAAAAAAAAAATTCAATAAAGTACACATGGAAGGAAATTCCCTCAATATGATAAAGGCTTTTTATGAACATTACCCTCAATAATGAAAGACTGAAAGTTTTTTTCTGTAAGATCAAGAACAAGACAGGAATGCCTACTTTTAGTACTGTATTTAGCTGGTATTGGCAGTTCTAGATAGAGGGGGAAAAAAAACAAGAAAAAGAAATAAAAGGCATCCAAATTGGAAAAAAAGGTAAAAGTATTTCTGTCACAGATGATGATTTTATACATAAAATCTTCAATGTTTTGAGCTGTGAGCTGTGAGCTGAGGTTGCGCCACTGCACTCCATCCTAGGCAATAGAAGGAGACTCCGTCTCCAAAAAAGAAAAGAAAAACATTTTCAATTACAATAGGATCAACAAGAATAAAATACTTAGGATTAAAATTAATCAAGGAGGAAGAAGACTTGTACGCTGGAGACTACAAAACATAGCTGAAAGGAATGAAAGAAGACAGCAATGAAAGGAAAGACATTGATGTTCAATTAGTTAACACTAAGAGCTATCTATGATTCAACATAAACTCTATCAAAATCCCAATAATTTTTTTTTACAGAAATAAGCAAATCTATTCTAAAGCTCATATTGAATCTCAAGGGATCCTAAATAGCCAAATTAATCTTGAAAAAGAAGAACAGCTCTTTCGGCCACGCTAGTGACCAGGACCCGTCGCCATGGGCCGCGTGATCGGAGGGCAGAGGAAGGGCGTCGGGTCTGTGTTCCTCGCGCAAGTGAAACACCTTTAGAGCTCCGCGTGCCTGCACGCCGTGGATTTCGCTGAGCGGCACGGCTACATCAAGGGCACTCTGAAGTATGTCATCCACTACCCGGGCCGCAGCGCGCCCCTCGGCAAGGTGGTTTTCCGAGATCCGTACCGGTTTAAGAAGCGAACGGAGCTATTCATTGCCGCCGAGGGCATTCACACAGGCCAGTTTGCGTATTGCGGCAAGACAGCTCAGCTCAACATTGACAATATGCTCCCTGTGGGCCCCATGACTGAGGGTACGATCGTGTGCTGCCTGGAGGAGAAACCTGGAGACCGTGGCAAGCTGGCCCGGGCATCAGGGAACTATGTCACCGTTATCTCCTACAACCCTGAGACCAAGAAGACCCTTGTGAAGCTGCCCTCTGGCTCCAAGAAGGTTATCTCCTCAGCCAACAGAGCTGTGGTTGGTGTGGTGGCTGGAGGTGGCCGAATTCACAAACCCATCTTGAAGGCTGGCGGAGCCTACTACAAATATAAGGCAAAGAGGAACTGCTGGCCACCAGTACGGAGTGTGGCTATGAACCCTGTGGAGCATCCTTTTGAAGGTGGTAACCCCCAGCACATTGGCAAGCCCTCCATCATCCATAGAGATGCCCCTGCTGGCCGCAAAGTGGATCTCACTGCTGCCCACCAGACTGGACTTCTCCGAGGAACCAAGACTGTGCAGGAGAAAGAGAGCTAGTGCTCAATAAAGAGAGCTAGGGGCTCAATAAAGTTTGTCTTTATGCAAAAAGAAAAAAAAGAAAAAGAAGAACAAAATTGGAGGCTTTATACTTCCTGATCTCAACATTTACTTTAAAGCTACAGTAATCAAAACAGTATGGTACTGGCATAAGGAGAGACATACAGACACAAGTGAATAGAGGGCCCAGAAAGAAACTGTGGCTTGTATGGGCAACTGAATTGTGAGAAGGGTGCCAGGACCATTTAATGGAGAAAGAACAGACTTTTCAACAAATGGTGCTAGGAAAACTGAATATCTACATGCAAAAGAATGAAGTTGGATGTTCACCTTATAATACATGTAAATACTAACTTAAAACAGATCAAAGACCTAAACATAGTTGCTAAAACTTTAAAATTCTTAGATGAAAACCTTGGGGAAAATCTTCATGACATTTGGCAATGATTTCTTGGATATCATACCAAAAGCACAGAGAACAATAACAAAAAAAAAAAATAAATTAGATTTCATCAAATTAGTTACATTTGTAGGCTGGGCATGGTGGCTCATGTCTGTAATCCCAGCACTTTGGGAGGCTGAAGCTGGTGGATCACCTGAGGTCAGGCATTCGAGACCAGCGTGACCAATATGGTGAAACCTCATCTCTACTAAAATTATAAAAATTAGCTGGCGTGGTGTCCTGTGCCTGTAGTCCAGCTACTTGGGAGGCCGAGGCAGGAGAATCACTTGAACCTAAGAGGTGGAAATTCAACTAAGCCAAGATTGTGCCACTACACTCTAGCCTGGGCAACAGAGCGAGACTCTGTCTCAAACAATAAATAAATAAATAAATATTAAAAAATAAAAATAAAATAAAATAAAAACATTTGTAGTCAGGGCACTGTTTAGTCAGATTTTATTGAATTATTTATTGAATTAGTCAGGACACAATCAAAAGAGTGAAAAGACAATTCATGGAATGGAAGAAAATATTTGCGCAGCATATGTCTGACAAAGGATTAATATCCAGAATATGTAAAGAACTACTACAACTCAACAGTAACAACAACACAACCCAATTCAGGTTGGGCGAAGGACTTGGATCATTTCTCCAAAGACAATAGAAGCACAGATAGCCAATAAGCACATCAAGAAAAGCTCAACTTCACTAACAATTAGGAAAATGCAAATCAAAACCACAGTGAGATAGCAAGTGAGATCCCTTAGGATGGCTATTAGAAAAAAAGAAAAAGAAAACAAAAAGCAAAAATAAATACCAGGAAGGATATAGAAAATTATTATTCTGGTGCATTGCTGGTGGGAATGTAAAATAGTATAGCCACTGTAGAAAACAGTATGGCAGTTTCTAAAAAAATTAAACATATTATTACTATATGGTCCAGCAATTCCACTTCTAGGTGTTTATCTAAACGAATTGAAAGCAGAAGCTCGGCCGGGCGCGGTGGCTCACGCCTGTAATACCAGCACTTTGGGAGGCTGAGGCAGGGAGATCACGAGGTCAGGAGATCAAGACCATCCTGGCTGACACAGTGAAACCCCGTCTCTACTAAAAATACAAGTCGGGCGTGGTGGTGGGTGCCTGCAGTCCCAGTTACTAGGGAGGCTGAGACAGGAGAATGACTTGAACCCGGGAGGCGGAGCTTGCAGTGAGCCAAGATCGAGTCACTGCATTCTAGCCTGGGTGACAGAGCGAGACTCCGTCTCAAAAAAAAAAAAAAGAAAGAAAGCAGAAGCTCAGATACTTGCACGCCAATTGTTCCCAACAGCATTATTCATAAAAGTCAAAAGATGGGGCTGAGCATGGTGGGTCACATCTGTAATCCCAGCAGTTCGGGAGGCTGAGGCTGAAGGACCCCTTGAGGCAAGGAGTTCAAGACTGGACTGAGCAAAATGCAAGACCACTACTTCTACAAAAAAAATTTAAAATTAGCTGTCACTGCACTCCAGCCTGGTGACAGTGTGAGACCTTGTCGTCCCCTCCCCCCCCAAAAAAGATATATTTAACCCAATGTCCACTGACAGATAAATAATGTGTGATATATACATGCAATGGGATATACGTTAGCCTTAGAAAAAATGCAATTCTCATAAATACCATGACGTGAATGAACTTTGAGGACATTAAGCTAAGTGAAAAAAGCCAAACAGGACAAATATTGTATAATCCACTTCTATTAGATACATAAAAACACAAGCAAAATTTATAGAGACAGACAATGGGTACCAAGGGCTGAAGGGGAGCAGATGGGAGTTTTTGTTTAATGGTTATAGAGTTTCAGTTTGGGATGCTAAAAAAGTTCTGGAGATGGATGATGGTGATGGTTCCACCACACTGAACGTATTTAATTTTACCAAAATGTACTCTTAAAATGATAAAAATGGCAAATTTTATATTATGTGTGTTTTACCACAATTTAAAAAATGCCATGGGGGAAAGTATGCATAAGGATATAAAGTGGGCCGGACGCGATGGCTCAAGCCTGTAATCCCAGCACTTTGGGAGGCTGAGACGGGCGGATCACGAGGTCAGGAGATCGAGACCATCCTGGCTAACACGGTGAAACCCCGTCTCTACTAAAATACAAAAAACTAGCCGGGCGAGGTGACGGGCGCCTGTAGTCCCAGCTACTCGGGAGGCTGAGGCAGGAGAATGGGGTAAACCCGGGAGGCGGAGCTTGCAGTGAGCTGAGATCCGGCCACTGCACTCCAGTCCGGGCGACAGAGCGAGACTCCACCTCAAAAAAAAAAAAAAAAAAAAAAGGATATAAAGTAAGGGATCTAGAAGAGAAATGTTAAAAATATACAAAACAAAAGCTAACTCTATGTTTAGTTTTTTGTGTTTTGTTTTGTTTTACCTGGCCTGACTATATTAACTTTATTTATGTATGTATTTATTTATTTTTTTGAGATGGAGTCTCACACTCTCACTCAGGCTGGAGTGCAGTTGCGTGATCTCAGCTCACTGTAACTTCCATCTCCCGGGTTCAAGCGATTCTCCTGCCTCAGCCTCCCAAGTAGCTGGGATTCCAGGTGTGCACCACCATGCCCAGCTAATTTTTGTATTTTTAGTAGAGACAGGGTTTCACCATATTGGCCAGCTTGGTTTCAAATTCCTGACCTCCTGTGGTCCTCTCGCCTCAGTCTCCCAAAGTGCTGGGATTATAGTGTGAGCCACCACATCCGGCCAATATTTTTTTAAATGTAGAATTTAAGACAAGAAGCATTACCACAGAGATATTTCATAACAATAAGAGATGCATTTTATAGTAATGGAAGAGACATTTTATAAAAGAGAAATATAAACATTCTAAATGTGTATGCATTCAATAACATAGTTTCAAAATATATAGACCAAAAATGATGTGAAAACTTATATCCACACAAAAATTTGTATAAAATGGTTCATAGCAGCTTTATTTGTAATAGCAAAACACTGGAAAGCATCAAAATATCTTTCAATATGTGAATGGTTAAACAGTTGTCCATCCATACCATGGAATACTCAACAATAACAACTCAGGAGCTATTGATATCACGAGTTGGATGGATCTTAAGGAAACTAGGTTGTGGAAAAGGCCAATCTTTAAAGGTCATCTGTTATACGATATTATATCTATAACATTCTCAAACTGAAAAAGAATTGTAGAATTTTTGTCAAGGCTGGGCACAGTGGCTCATGCCTGTAATCCAAGCACTGTGGGAGGCCAAGGCAAGAGGATCACTTGAAGTCAGGAGTTTGAGACCAGCCTAGCCAACATGGTGAAACTTCATCTCTACTGAGAATAGAAAAAGTAGCCAGGCCTGGCAGCTGACACCTGTAATCCCAGCTACTTGGGAGGCAGAGGCAGAGGCAGGAGAATCACTTGAATGCGGAAGCAGAGGTTGCAGGGAGCCAAGATTGCACTCCAGCCTGGGCGACAGAGCGAGACTCTATCTCAAAAAAAAAAAAAAAAAAAATTTTGTCAAGAGAAGAGGTAAGTGGGTATGACTAATTAAGGGTTGGCATTCACAGTGAGATCTTTGTGGTGCTGGAATTGTTTTGTGTCTGGTTTCCAGTGTAGCTACACAAATCTACACATGATAAAAATTATCTAGAACCATACACACATGTCATACTAATGTCAAATTCCTGTGTTTGATATTGTGTTATATAAGAAGTAACCGTTGGGCCAGCACATTGGGTGACTCACCCCTGTAATCCTAGCACTTTGGGAGGCTGAGATGGGTGGATCATCTGAGGTCAGGAATTCAAGACTAGCTAGGCCGACATGGTGAAACCTTGTCTCTACTAAAAATACAAAAATTAGCCGCACGTGGTGGTGGGTGACCATAATCCCAGCTACTCTGGAGCCTGAGGCAGGAGAATTGCTTGAACCCAAGAGGCGGAGGTTGCAGTGAGCCAAGATCACACCACTGGACTCCCTCCTGGACGACAGAGCGAGATTCCGTCTCAAAAAAAAAAAAAAAAAAAAAGAAGAAGAAAAAGTAAT